>NW_005842958.1:243185-275197 GCF_000455745.1 Alligator sinensis | reverse complement strand
GCACTCTTGCCTTCTTATGCAGGGGGTCGGACTCGATGATCTATTGAGGTCCCTTCCGCCCCTAATGTCTATGAATCTATAAACTAGACTCCCCCAGCATCCCAGCATGCTCTCTGGGCTGGGCTCTCTGCTCCAGGCCAGCCAGGCTGGCCGTGTCCCTCTGCTCCTCAGTCAGAGCAAGGACAGGCAGGGGCAGGGATCTGGCCAGATAGGGATTTAATTCCCACTCCCTGTGCCACTGACAGGGACCCGAGCCAGGTGACAGGGAACCATGCCACTGACAGGGACCTGAGCCAGGCCCGAGCCATGGCACCTGAGGCAGAGGGGGGCAAGCATAAGGGTTAGTCTCCCCTCTAACCCCACTGGCAGCCAGGTCTGCCCACCATCACCACCATGCTGGCTTTCTGCGGTGGAATAAGCCCGCTGCTGTCCCCTCTGCCAGACACCGGAGGGAGGGGGAATAAACCCCATCCCTGCCCCCACAAGGGACCCTGCCTACCAGTGTCTGGCCATGCCCCCACCCTGCTGCTGCAGCAGGAGGGGACAGGGCCTTTGATGCAGCCCCTGTCATAATGTCGGGGAGTGCAAGCCCCTTCCCAGTGGGGGCACTGCACTTTGGGGTCAGCAGAACTGTGATGGGCTGTGCATGGCAGCACTGGGGTCCAGAGATGGCCAGATCCCTCCCATCCCCCTCCAGCACCACCACACTCTGCAGTAGCTTTCCTTGACTGCAGCGTGCCTCCTCACCGGGAAGTGGCTCGTGCTTGGGGAAACCATGACAGGGGCTGCTGCCCATCACTGTCGCTCCCCGCTCGCTGCTCCAGTGGCTGGGCAGGGGAGGGACCCCATGCCTCCTGCAGGGTCTCTGGGGGAGGCAGGGAGCTGGGTTATTTCCAGCTCTGCCCCAGGACACCACAGCTGGGTCTGCCCGACCTGGATGCAGCCGCCACTCTGTTTGCACTCAGGGCATCATCCGGCAGAATAAGACCCTTCCTGCTGGAAGGGGGCTGGCCCCAAGTGCAGACTGAGCATTGGCCACAGCCAGGCCAGGCAGGGGCAGACCCAGCTGTGGTGCCATGGGCCAGAACAAGGAATAACTCAGCTCTCTGCCCCCCCAGAGGCCCTGCAGGTGGCATCTGGCCCCATCCCCGCCCCTGCTCAGCTGGTGGAGCAGTGAGGGAGGAGTGAAAATAAGGGGAAGCAGCCCCCATCACAGTTTTCCCAAGCAGGAGCCCCTTCCTGGCAGGGAGCTGTGCTGCAGTCGAGAGAAGCTGCTGCGGAGCATGGTGGCACTGCGGGGTGGGGGTGTTAGAGGCCTCTGGGCCTCTCCAGATCCTGGTGCTGCTGTGCACAGTACACCACAGCTCTTCCAGCCCACAGTGCAGCACCCTCTCCAGGAAGGGGCTTGTGCTCCCTGACATTATGATAGGGTCTGCTGTCCCCATCAAAGGCCTTGTCCCCTCTCGCTGCAGTGGCAGATGCCAGTAGGCAGGACCCTTGTTGGGGGCAAGGATGGGGGTTATTCCCCCTCCTTCTGGTGTACAGAGGAGGGTACAGCAAGGGTGCTTATTCTGCTGCAGAGAGTGAGTGCAGCAGTGACGGTAGGCAGACATGGCTGCCAGTGGGGGTAGAAGGGAGACTAACTCTCCTCCCTTCCCCTTCTGCCTCTGGGGCTATGATGCCCCACTGCTGCAGCAGAAAGTGGGGAGGGGGGCAACAGTCCTGGCATGGGTCCTTGCCGGTGGCACAGGGAGGGGGAAATTAAACTGCCCTCTCTGGCCATGCCCCCTCAACACTTCCCTGCAGCTGAGGGCAAGCTCTAGTGCCCCCAACAGCTCCTGGCCTGAGCAACTACAGGCATTTGCTCATAGTTCCTCAGTCCAGAGAGAATGTTTGTCCTGTTACAAACCATTTAAACTTATACAGGTTAAACTAACCTGCAAAGGTTGAATCAATTCAGGCTCTGGCTTTTTGAATGTCTGTCCCTAGCTGAATAGTTCACCTAGAACCACGAATCAAACTTGATTTCAGGTGGCTTTAAGTTCCTGAGTGAACTGTTCATACAGTCCTTGAAATAAATGCAGGATAAGAAAGTAATACAAGCTACTTTTGGCTCCAAAGGAAAGACTCTATTTGGAAAGTGTCCGAGTAGTGATATTCATATCTAGAAGGTTGACATTTTTAATTATTCATATTTAGAAATGCAGTGGCCTTATAATAGCATAAAATCCATTAAAATAACAAGGAAATATGATAATAGTGCAGCATGAAGTTTCCATTAATGCTAAGCTAAAACCAGGGTTGTGGGAAATAGTGATTTCCATTAGTTACATGAAGTTTGAGTCTAGATGTTAGGCTACCAATAAAAGCAGACTGTTCAGGAGAAAAAAGAACAGAGGAGACTGAGGCTGAAAGACATAGACTTGTACTAAGAGTGTTAGCAGAAGAGGCACCATATAGGGTTAGAAAGGGTTAGATTCCCAGACTTCATATTTTATAAATGGCAGATAGTACAATTTTCACTTTTGGCTTTGCTTTGCTTTGCTTTAACTATTCAGTGCTGTGGTTTATGACCAAGCAGTTCAGGTTTGTGGATCTGATATTTATGTTCAGTATTGCTTGATTTCAGCAATAACAAAAGGGAAGAAAAAAACCCATAAACCCCAACCAAAAAAACCTCGATATCCTCCAAATACTAGAGTGAATAGTCGCTTCATTAATTCTATGCCTTACTCTAAGGGTGTGTTTACACGAGATGTTTACTGAAGAGCTGGCTAATTAGCTCCACAGTAAAACATCACCATTTCTACGTGTGGTGCTATTAGGACAGCATAAACTAATTAACTCCGCCATAGTATAGTACTGCCAGACACAAGTACTACCCTATGGCGGAGTTATTTACTCCACTGCAATTCACATGTAGATGCTGATGGGCCTGGCTGGGACATGAAGGTGCTTCAGTGCCTGCTGACTAGTCCCACGCTGAAGTACTCTCATGCCCCAGCCAGCCCCTCTGCAGTATGTTCAGCCGGGACGGAGCCACCCTAGGCTGGCAGGCTGACCCCTGCGGTCCCCTGCAGGCAGGGCTGCTCCATCCCAGCTCAATGTGTTGCAGTCCTGGGTGCACAGGCAAACACAATGACCCAGAGCAATAAACTCCAACACAAACTTTGCTGGAGTTTACTCAGCCACATTAATTACATGTGTAGATGTGCCTAGAGAAGCCAAGTCATCCTTGCTCGTGTTGAATACTTCCCTCCAGTCTTCATGATCAGTGCCCAGCCCTAAACTTAAATTTCCTCTTTTTTTAGGCAATTATATCTAAATTGTTGGAAAAAGCCAAGTACAATTACATAATATGGATATTCATGAACTAAATATTTTGGCATGACTATATTATAGATAGAGTACTGTCAGCACAGCAGTTTGCAGAGGCAAACAACAAGGTTGTGGACAGATGTTATGCATAGAATATTTTAAATGAACTTTAAACCCCAAGAGCCTAGATGCACAGGCCGCTTTATATTGATTTAACTTCCTGGAATGTTTCAAAAGCACACTGGGAAAATCAAGTACTATTTTGAGCTGGTTCTCCTTGAACTGGGTGTTAGGGCTGTGCAAAATTTCTCCAGCAGTTTTGTTTCAACGCTGTTTTGACTCGTTTCTAGCTCGTAACAGCAAAATCGAAATGAAACAAAAGGTTTGAAACAGCCTTGAAACAAGATGAGGGCAGTCGAAAAGTTTCAAAAGCTTTGAAACGTTTTGAGTTACTAAGCTGGGCTTGCTTGTAGCTAAAAAAGAGAAAGTAAGGAGAGGGAAGGGGAAGAGGGGGGAAGGACTGCTCTGGTATTGACTGTGTAGGCGGTCAGTGACTGTGATCCTTCTCTGAGGTCCCTTCCAATCCCAGTGCTCTGGGGGAGGGATGGAAAAACAGCATAAAAAGCATTGTTTGAACTTAGCTTTCCCTGTGCCTTCACACTTACAAGTGACACAAGTTTTGCTCTGAACAGTTTGAGGTGCAGTTTCCCAGAAACCCCTGTACCTATCTCCTTGAAGCTTAGCAGGCTTCATGGCCTCAGTAGGGGCTACCACGCCTGCAGTTTTCACCCTGCTGCGCCTTCAGACACACACATGACATGAGTTTTGCTTGTCAGCAGCTTGAGGTGCAGTTTCCCAGAAACCCCTGTACCTATCTCCTTGAAGGTTGGCAGGCTTTGTGGTCTCAGCAGGGGCAGTTTTCACCCCACTGTGCCTTAACACACACACACAACATGACTTTTGCTTTCAAGAGTTTGAGGTGCAGTTTCCCAGAAATACCTGCACCTATCTCCTTGAAGCTTAGCAGGCTTCATGGCCTCAGAAGTGGCTACCATCCCCTGCAAGCATCATCAAAGTCAGGCAAGAAATGAGAAAGTCATAAGCAGTTTTGTGCTTCCTCATTATAGCCTATGGGCAAAACGTTGAAAAAACGTAGAAATAGCTAAACAGTTTTGACGAGATTAAACAGCACAGTGCTTTCAAAATGAAATAAAACTCGAAACAAAACACTGTCCCGTCAAAAGGATGAAGAAGTTGAAACAAAATGCTGCTGTTTCTCACAGCCCTACTGGGTACGCACAGATGTAAAGCATTCTGCACCTGGTGTCTGGTCAGTCCTCTAGGCAACCTAACCTGCACCACTGCTCACTGCCCTGTCCCAAGCCCCTCCCTCTCTCTCAAACTCATGCAGGACAACCTGGATTTTAATACCCAAGGATCTATTGCCTACAGAGATGTAGGGAAGCAGAAAGCTTTTGTATCCATTTTACTTGCCTGCTGTGTGGGGATGTGTGTGTGTGTGTGTGTGGGGAGGGGGGGTAGCCAGGTTCAGGGGGATGGAGGATTTGTGAATCCTTGCTGGTGGTGGGTGGGTGGCTGTAATAGGAAACACCTGCCAATTGCTGGGTCATAGGTGTGGGAGAACAGAGCCATTGTGCAATGGGTACTTTACAAAACAGAATGGCTGCCAGTTCTGTACTTAATGTGAAATGAATTAGCTCATTTACTGTTACTTGTTCCTCATCCTCTGTGATGCTCTTTGGCAGCCCTGCCCTGAATACAGGGGTTGGAAAATCCAGGGAGTTCTTCGGGGCCCCAGGAGCACCCAGCCAGCTCCCTGGGAGCTATGAGCAGGGGACCACAGAGCCCCCAACACCTGACAATGCCTCCACTCTAACCCCCTGTCCCAATCCAGGTCTTCCTCTCCTAGGAGAATCCTGGGGAAAACTCTACTGACCCCTGGCAGGCATAACGGTCTTGGTATTCTGCCACCTCATCATGGCATTTTGACAGCAAGGCAATCTCTGAAAGGTAAGGGTTCTGCTTAGAGCCCATAGCAGTGTAATTGTGGACACTTTTGTCTTGGGACATTTGCAAACCAGTTTCCAATCTGGGCTTTCTTGAAGACAGTTCAAGCATGAGATCTGCCCACTCCCCAAGTAACTTATTTTCAAAATGTTTATGGCAAGGCTTCCTTGCCCTCTCAAGGTACAGGAGTGTATACACAGTAATTTTCATAATTTTATTCTCTGTCCTGCCTGAGAAGCCCTTTCTATACATTACTTCAGAAGTACAGAAACACAGACTCAGAACACTAAGTTTAAATGCTGCCTCCAGCAAAGCCTGTAGCAAAACTCTCATGGATTTCAATGGGGACAAGATTCACCTGTCTTTGAGGGCCAGCCTGTGGCTATTAAACTACATTGTAGTTTAATGGCCATTAAATGTAGGCCATTTTCTTACATCTGATGCATTATCTCTCTTTACACACCTCACAGCACTCTTTTATGCATTGGGGTATAAATAGGTCTCCCTTTACTGTCTAATTTGAAAGACATTCTCCTCTGGATTCTTGTGAAACCTGAAGCTTGGAGCAGCAATGCTTGCTCTTGTCTGAGAAATATCCTCTCTCTTTCACAAACCGTTATTTAGAATTATCTAACAATCTCTACTTCTAGTAACAAAAAGTCCATACTGTCCTTTACTTGAACTGAAATTCAGCTACTTGTTTTATGCTTGACACATTTAGCTCACACTGGGCTTTTTGGGGTATTACCAGTACATGTTTTCTTAAAATATTTCTTATAATGTGTGTAAATTATATAATGAATATTAATATTACACCGAATGTCTTAGAGTAAAGCCCTGGTTAAAAACAAAGAGAGAAGACTAGGTACAAGCTCTGTAACGTCTTTAGCTTTCATAGTAGAATAGCAAGGTTTATAATCTTTGTAGAATGCAACCTCTTCTGACATACCCAAGTAGGTAAGATATTCTCTTCAGCAGAGGCCAGGAGTACTTATGAGTGATGCCAGAAGTTCAGCAGAATTTCGAAGAGTACTATTTATTTCTATTTATTATCTACTGTTATTGACAGCATTCAGAGACTTTCAACAGGACTTTCTTGCGCTTTATATCCGGCCCTTTTTTGAGGTATAGCTAGGCTTTCACAAGCAGGGAACTATTCTCTAATCAGTAGAGGTTTTGAACACCATACTCATCCAAAGATAATTCAAGGAATGAGCGAGTGAATCAGTCTAATTGATATTTCCTAGTTATTCTTCTGCTCTTCATAGAGCAATTAGGACTGAAAATCATAATAAAACTAACAAGACACAGATTAACAAATTATACACTAGGATTCCACATCTGCAACTTTCATGATAGAGAGCAATCTTTCCTCAGGTGAGTAATTCCTCATTTAAGGTAAGCCATAAGGGATAAAACTGAAGAATATTGTGACCACAGAGAATATTCTTTTATTGTCTCTAAGTAGATTTAGTCCACTAAGTCAAGCCATCATAAATAATAGTCACTCCTGTAGATACCCTTTTACAAAGCCCTTCCAAACAGATGGGAAACAGATGATCCAATTTAACAAGTTGGTTGAAAGAACAGGGGAGTGAAAATAAACTATTACCCATTTTATGGTTTAATAAGCTGGGGTTTTTTTAATTCTATGCAGAGACTAAGTGGAAACCTGTACACCTGTGGCATGCTGGTGGGTGTGAACTACTTTCAGTTTAGCTATGATTCAATAAGGCGATAGACACATTCTTCAATAAACTTAATTTCTGAATGCTTTATGGAGCGGCTCCCAGAAGAATACATTTTTTGTGATTGATCTTCAGTTGGCAAATGCACAGCAAGACCTACATCTGGAAAAAATGGCTGCATCCATCTCACAGAGCAGAGAAAAAAAAGGTAAAAGTGTCATTAATGAGTAATCATCAACAAACCAGGATATAGGGGCATGGCTGCAAAAACAAGTTGTGTCAAGATAAATGAGGGCACATGGATCTATAGTGTGCCTGTTATTCTGCAGTAACTGCCCATTTGTATATTCTTACTCCAAGATAAATGAAAAGTAAGCCATAGTAGCTTCCTCATCAATGAAACATGGAATAACTACTGCATTGTTACCCCTGCCCTCATTTTTCCACAGTAACTATTTATGTCTTCATACCTTAAAACAATCTGGAGATTAAGATCCTCAAAAGTGGGCATGTTGCCACTTTCATGAGTCCAGTTAACTATATGACTTAGTTTTCCCTCAGTTATCTCACACCCCATTTAATTCCCATAATCATATAATGAATAACTCATACAAGCAAATCACCAATTAAATTAAATACAGAATTGGGTATTATCACCATATGAAGACATCAAAGCGCTCGCTCTCTCATGGCTTCATATACCCGCTAATTAGAAGGGGTGATAACCTCAAGGTACTTCACATGAGATAATGACCAAATGTTGCTGGTTTTGCTTGACACTTATCTAAAAGGGAGGTTTGAAACAGGTTGATGGTTGGTGAATTTTGTAATGATAAGAGATAATTTCTTGATGAAAGCCCTAGTAATTATTTTAAAGGCAGTTTCTTCTTTTGTGGGGAAATACCAATAACTTCTACTAATAGAGAACTTGGTACTTCCCTCTCTGGCCTGCAAAGGCTAAGACAAACATGGACAAAGCTAATGGGTTGCAGGATGAGTTTCCATGTGATAATTTAATTCAGTAAGTATACTGAGTTCCCTCTCAGTATAGCTATACTGTGAGAGATATTCATCTTAGTCTGCACCCAGTATGTCTTTTCAGTGAAGTAACTTGAAAAATCAGAGCAAGTAAAAGTCCACTCCTTAGATGGTTGGAGATATCCCTGCTTAAGGAAGGTGACTTCTGTGAAGCATTGTTTTGCTATTACCAATTTCAGAGGAAAGCACGGGATTCTTTTGTGGAGGGAACTACTGGCTTTCTCCTTCAGTGGATTTAGCTGTGAATGTTCCCTTTCCCATCAGAGAGAAAGAGAACTTTACTTAAGAGAGAAAATCAGAGAAATCTTTTCCCATATCAATGGAAATTAGTAAAACCCCATGTAATAAAAATGATGATAATCAGAAGAAAACACCGTTTTACCATATACCATTGACCCACCCTGTCCTCCTTCTGGCTAGCATCTTGATTCTGTAAGGCACTTAGGCACAGGGTTAAGGGCTTTGTTGAATTGAGGCCTAGATCTCCAATGAGACAAACACTGCCAAAAATATCCTATGCAGAATGAAGTCATTTCATTAACTCCTTTGAACCTAGCACTTCGAAAAGCTCAAATTTCCTTGCAGGACTAGTCTTGGTTAATGTCATTAAAATCACAATCATCTCAAGACAAATCGGAAAATGAAAATTCTTTATATTCATGGTGACCAAGCAGCACACGGCAGTTTGCGCACTAAAATTTACAAGGAAAATTTACAATTCAGTGATAAATCTGAGAGGTAATGGCAAACAAACAAAACAAAGTCTAACCAACTCCAAGATCCTTAGCAACTAGCTCAATTCTCTTCCTTTGCAATACTCACTATATGCAGCATATGTACTCTAACTAGAGGACCACATTTTTAAACATGGATACCTACATTTAGGCACCACTGACTATCAGATACTTTTAACACATTACTCTAAGCATATATTTCCACATATATTCTTGCAAATTTGAAAATACCACCACCTAGTGGGCAACAAAAAGCCTGATAGTTTTTCAAATTCCAGTCAAAAGTCTGGCCAGTATACCATAGCCTGCTTGGATACAAGGCCAATTAGTATAAATTTTAGCACACTTGCACTTTATTGTTTCTTGTGTTCTCTGCCTACACCATGATGGTGTTCTTATTGTTAATAGTAATAATCCATCATGTTGTATGCATTTAAATTAAAACAGATAATTGGCAGACTGTCTTATTACTCATTTTGTCATTTATTATCAAAAACATCTAGTGCCTATTAGAGCAGTAATAATATCTTAGTCAAGTCTTTAAAGTTCTTTTCTTTGCTGGAGAAAATAAAAATGAAAGGGTTTGGCACTGACAAAAGTGAAAGGTTAATTTATCTGGCTCAAGCTATGTACTATAATTGGAAACTATTTCTGAGTTAAATAGAGGAAGATTAGAATTAATCCCCAGATGTGTTATATTTCTCTCTTACTTGGGTAATATAAGGTCATATTTCCCCCATGTCATGTGCTTTTCTGTAGCGGTTGTTAGCTTTAATGTCATGTCAGACTCCATCCCTTTTCTCATTTCTCCTCCTATTATCTTGGATGTTCCTAAGAAATTTGATTTACTAACCCCCTCTATCACTCCCTCTTTTGTTTTTTGCCTTCCTCCTTGCCATTTTCCATCTTTTTGAAAAACTGAACAGGTTCTGTCCCTTAATTTGCTTTGCATAGCTCCCTAACATGTATTTGTTTTGGGAGCCCTTTAAGAAATAAATCAATTTGATTTAAAACAATACCAGAGATAAATTCATATAATTCAGTTTTTTCTATTGCTTCCCACAATTAGTAGTATACTCTGCATTGTTTCTTCTGCAGGTAAATAACATTTTTAAAGACACGTGAAATCTTCTGGAAAAAAAGGAGAAAGAGTTCAGGGAATTTTCTTTTTTTGTGTGTAGCTGAGGCTGTTTGAGATAATTACCAATATTCCTTATAGTAGACTTAACTATCTGCTGACAGTTTTACATCTGCAGCACTGAATAAAATGATCTGTGAATGGGAAGAATTTAGAGACAGTGTTGCCTGAGGGGAAATTAGTAGTTCTAGCTGACAAACTAACTTGCAGCTAGACTGTGTAAAGTACACTAGGCACACTTCTACAGTTTAAATAATTGGACATGAAATATGACTGGGGACCAATTCATTTTCCTGCCAGAGCCACTAATTTGCACAGCCATCTATCTGTAGAAATTATAGAGCATGATCGTACTTCTCATTACAGGGTCTGATTTAAAAATGAACTGGGACACCCACATGCTTGAAGTAAATTTTGCATTCCTAAATTCTTTGGCATATAGATCTTCCTTCCTCCTCTCTTGTTCTAAAACAAAGTTTACATATAACAAATATATGAATAACTCTTGTGTTCCATTACCATATTTATTAACATAGTTTTAGTTAATTGAGGTATAATGTACAAGAAGGAGCTTAGCATTTTGAAAGCATCTGGATCTCAATCTTCTTGCTCACAATATCAGCAACACTGAAACAGAGTAAATAAGCTTCTGTCCTTTGACAGAAGAGAAGAACATGATACAGGAACGGCACAAGTAAAAATGATAGTCCTTTGTAGGGAGGGTGGCTTTATTCAAATAATAATGTTGCTAGAATGACATCTAATAGGAAAAATAAAGCTGTGCGCCAAACCTTCACAGAAAAGTATAAGCTAAATATCACAGAATCCACCTGAAAAGAGACTGTACAAGTGACTGCAAATTGCTAAACAATTAAAAACTTTAAAAATATATATTTTTTCATTATTTGGATAAGTATAGCTTACTTTTAATTATGTTTCACAGTACTTCAAAGCAGACAGTCAATATAATGTAAGGTTTTGTAATAGTATAACTTCATAATACTTTAATATTTGCTATTATGTAAGAAGAGCCAGTCATTTTGTGAGAATGAATGAGTCTGTGAATTAGCAAAGTGTAGTTCTGAGGTACTTTGATACCATCTAGGAGATGTGCTGTTCACAGAATTATAGAAAGTAGAGCAGGCACAACTGCTATTAGGTCATCTAGTGCACTTTCTGCAATTGCAGAAATTGTTCTCTAAATTATTCTTTTAAGGCTAGGCAGGTAGCCTGCTAATGATTCATAAGTATTGCCTATTCTCTTATAGTGGCACTTCCTGTTACTGTGACGCTTGTCTTTCTCCATCCTTTCTGCTGTCACATTCTACACTATTTCTTGTCCCTGTTTAGACTGTAAGCTCTCTCATGAAGGGACTGCTATTTAAAATCTGCACAGCACCCAGCACAATAGATGATTCAACTATGCTTTTGACTGCTGGGTCCTAGTTTAATAATACAATAATGTTGTAGTGTCTTACTACCACTCGCTGGAGAGGTTTTGAGGGACAAGGTCATAAGGAAGTGTTAGCTAGTGGACCTCTTCAGAATTGTTTTCTTGTGCAGTCACTATGCTGGATTTTGGCTCTGAATACTTATGACTGATCTCACTAGTTCACAAACTGAAAAAAAAACCTTACAGATACTGATCTCTATTTTTTTGGTCCTAGTCACTTGTTCAATAAACATCTGCCATATAGTCTGAAAGCTGACAATAAAATTTGTTGGTACAAATATTTTCTTATACTTCATGACATTAAAAATCATTTACCTTCCCCTCCCCCCGCCTTCTTTTTAGGGAGGTGGGGGCTTTTCCAAAATTCAAACTCCAGGTTGGCAAAGAGTCTGTTTCTGTTTCATCACTAAAATCCTAGGAAAATAGCTGTCTATACTTGCTTTGGGCAAATGACACATACAACAACTTCGCATTGCCCCATTGAGATCCAATGAGGATACAATAGCTCAGTAATGGGAACTACATTCATTAGCTGACAGCCAGGGACTACAAAATAGTCAGCATTTTTGGCGCTATTCGGATCTCTTATCCACTGAAGTCAATGGATAAGTCAATGCCCCAGTTGCTTCACATGAGTAAAGCTGACAGGATTCTGCCCTTCATTACCATTTTGTTAGTTCCTCAGCAACAGAGCGTTAATTTATTTTTTAAAAAGGGACATTTCCATGGGGAAAAGGTTTCCTATGGAAAAAAAAAGACTAAAATCCCTCATTTTGTGCCTTTTGGGATATTTGACAGGGTGTGTTTAACTGGCTTGCTCAGAGATCCATTTCTATGCCACCTCTCCATCTGCAGTGGGCAATAGAAGCCACTTTTATTAATGAAAGAAATTCTGAAAGATTTCACCTTGTTTTTGTTACTAAGGAAACCACTTCCTTTGCATCAATGCATTCAGCAGGTCTGTCTTACTTTCTACCCAACTTTAACAGAGGCAGTATTGTCGAGGGCCAATTGGGGGGGGGGGGGGGGAAGAGAAAGAGATAAACAAGGGGGGAAAGATCAACAGAAGTAACTGAAAGTTAATACAAGGATATCTGCTTGTTAAATTGAATTAACTCTTGTTTCTATGTCAGTGGGGCTAGGGAGCTGCATGTATGGATGAAGATTTAAGGCTCCAAGCAGACTATGGCTAAGTGCCAAAGAAGAATTGAAGCCTCCACATCAGAAAGGTTCACTCACAAAAAAATAAATAATCCAAGGGGAAAAAGGTGAAACTATGTGATCAGTATACAAGATCTAAAGGAAAAAATGTTGGGTTTCCACTCCCCTATCAGTCTTAAGGGGGTAACTTTATTTTAAATAGAGTCCTTTCTTCCACTAACCCAACCATATAGTGTGCTTAGTACCCTATCCATGAGAAGTTGGTAATTATGTGCACTTAGCACTCTAAATGCACTTTTTGTTGGGGTTTTACTAATGGTAACTTAATTCTTATTCCACTTTTGCAGTGCCTATCACAAATCTAAATACAGAGAATGAGGAGATGGGAGGGAGGAGAGGAGGGAGAAGAGGAGGGAGGAGATGGCCAGCACCACCTCCAAGGGAGGTGGGGCTGGCCCCTACCCTGGGGATCTTTAAGAAGAGGCTGGATAATTACCTGGCTGGCCTCCTTTGGAGTCCGTTTTTTCTGAAGAGAAGAGGCTAGGGCACTGAGATCTTTGGGGTGGGTGTTTTTTTTTTTTTTTTTTTTGTTTGGGTTGTTCTCCCGCCCTGGCGGGGGGTCGGGCTAGAAGATCTATTAGGTCCCTTCCGACCCTGAAACTATGAAACTATGAAACTATGAGATCAGTCATGCTGCTGACTGCCCTTACTGCTGCCCATACAATGCCTCAGCTGTTTCTTTTGCCAATGTTAACCCTTACAAATAACTTAAACGTCTCAAAAATTGGAGTGAATGACAAACAGGCTACAACAAACACCACATTTGGCAGGAACCTGGGTAATGCATACACATTCTGTCAAATAAATTATGCTACTAGAATTCAAATGGCAAGCTGGTTGGCTCAGGGAGTGCATAACAGTATACATCAACTTCTTTTTTTTTACCTCTAGAAAACCCGATATTTTTACTTCTCAGTCATTTTATGAACCCAGTCGAAGGCAATTGTTACAAAAATCATTGTTACCATAAAATCATTGTATGAACTTAGTCCAAGGCAATCGTTACCTTTCTGCAAATATGTGACAGCCCGTAGTATATGAAATGAGTCAGGGCCCTGTTACATGGTAATTTTAGGCAGCTTCTGGAGCCCTTAACCACTGGACTGGCTGTATGTTAACACCTTTTAAGTAGTTTAAAGCACTCATTATTCAGATTAAAGTTGCTCCACTCCAGGGCAGGATTATCTCTACTCTGCTGAATTTTGCTCCTGTTCCATTAAGGAACAGCTGTGGCCATGTGCCACAGCTATTCCACCCATGTTGAAGCCCTCCAGCCTCTCAGGATACAGTGGCCCCTTCTGAGTCAAGTGGCCCCCCCAATGAGTCAAGTGGCCCCTCCTTTAACAAGGACATGATAAAGCTTGAGAGAGTCCAGAGAAGAGCCACCCATATGATCAGAGACTTCCATGGCAAGCCATATAAGGAAAGGCTGAGGGACCTGGGACTCTTCAGCCAGGAAAAGAGAAAGCTGAGAGAGACTTGGTAGCAGCTTACTGCTATATCAGGGGAGCACATCAAGGGCTCGGTGAACAACAGTTCACCAGGGCATCCTTGGATAAAACCAGGAGTAATGACCACAGACTTCTGGAAGACCATTTCAGGCTCAACATTAGGAAAAACTACTTCACAGTTAGAGTGTCCAGACTGTGGAATAAGCTCCCTCCAGAGGTGGTGTGATCACCTAACCCTGGAAATCTTCAAGAGGAGGTTAGACGGTCATCTTGCTGGGGTCACCTGACCCCAGCTGTCTTTCCTGCCTGGCACAGGGGGCTGGACCCAATGAACTTTCGAGGTCCCTTCTGGCGTTACAATCTATGAATCTATGAGTCAGGGCAGAGACACCAGGGAACAATAAGGCTGGGCACAGCACCTCTGCCTCACTGCTCCTACCGGGATGAACCAGCACTGCAGCCCTGAAGTGCCCAGACTGACTCACCACTCCAATGGGTGCCCAGACTGGCTCACTGCTCCAGACTGGCTCACTGCTCACTGCTCCAGGGCAGATTCCGTCCATGGTGCCTGTGTGGGGCATCAGGCTGGTGTTCACCACTCCTTATAACCTGTGGTTGAACCTGTGGCAAGATCCATGCTGTGCTGCAGTGCATCTCCCAACTGATGCCTGTACCCCCAGGACCTGGACACACACCCCAGTGGGCCCAGGCAGCTGGAGTAGGGCAGAGTTTGAAAGCTGCAGCATGGCAGACCAAAGGCAGTTCCCATTGACCCTGTGCTCTGCCAGGCTGTGCAGGGTCTGCCTGTCTCACCTGGCAGTAGGTGAAGTTGGCAGGCACCTAAAACTCCTGCATCCCCCATAGCAGCCAGGTGGCTCTGGGCATGGAGCATGGGGCTCAGCACTCCCCATCTGGGCAGGGGCTGCATAGAGAAGGCAGGGAGGCTGCACCACTCACAGCAGCCACCTGAGCATGGCAGGGGTTAGGAAGTCCCGTCCCTGTATCCCCTTCAGGCATGTTCCTGGACCAGGACCAGCTTGCTGACCCCACCAGGCAGAGCAAGTGCCGCAATCCTGGAGGTCGCTCACTCTGCTTGCGTGCGGGGGGGGGGGGGGGGGGGGGGCGGGGAGTACAGGGATAGGACTTCCCACCCCAACCAGGCTTTGGAGGCAGCTGTGAGTGGCACAGCCTCCCCAGTTGCTCTGTACAGCCCCAGCCCAGATGGGCAGTGCTGAGCCCCATGCCCAGAGCTGCTCAGCTGCTATGGAGGGTTCAAGCTGCCAACCACAGCTGTTGCCTGGTGAGTCATACAGTAGGACCCTGCACAGTCCCCTGGAGCACGGGGTCAGTGGAAACAGGCCTTGGGCTGCTGCACTACAGCTGCCAAGCTCTACCCTGCTCTAGACACTTGGCCCCACCAGGGGTCCAGGTCTTGGGGGCCTGATCATTTTTTTGTCACGAATTAGCTCCACTTGCCAGTGCTGGCTGGCTGGGAACCACCTGAGCTCCAAGAGGCCCAATCCTTTTCTGAGCTAAGATGTTGCTTAGCAAGCTAGAAGCCCAGGTAGGGTCAACACAGCATGGGCTACAGAGTAAAAAAGGATTGGGCCCTTCAGAGTCAAGTAGCATACTGATCCAGGAAGTGGCAGAAGACACCACAGCTGCTGGGCACTCCAAAGGTGTTGTGTTCATTTTGCCCGACAGGAGCACTGAGCCGGTCCTGCCTCTAGCTCCTAATCCTGCCCATGCTCATCAAGCCTCTAGTGGCAGGTCATAGCTGTGCAGGTGAAGGACAGTCAGAGCAGGTTTTTCACCTTTCTATGGGCGTGTGTAGATGAAGTGGGGTCCTAAATTGAAGTGGTGGGTTTTTAAAAACACAGCTTCAATTTAGAGCCAATTAAACTCCCGTGTCATGCACACATCCAACTTACCTGTCTCTCTGGTGGCGGGGAGGGGAGGGAGAGCTGCTGGAGGGTGGAGTGGTCCCTGGGCTGGGGGGGGTGCTTCCCTCTTCTGTGGCAGCAGGATCTCCTACCCCCCCAGGCGGCACCTGCCCACAGGCACTGGGCTTGGGAGGTCCCGGGGGGCTGAAGCACTGGGCCACTGCACAGCTCATGCAGACAGGCAGGCTCCAGGGGGGTGAAAAAAAGATCAGGCTCACCACTTTTTATTTTTCCTCTCTTGGGCACAGCCTGCTTTCCCAGGCTGCTGCCAGGCTGCCTGCAGGGCTTCCTGCAGAGCTCCTGAGCTGCATGGAGCCTGGTGCTTCACTCTGCAGCTGGTAGGACAGTAAACTAAAAGTCCTCCTCTGAGGACTTTTAGTTTGCTGCACCCCAAGTCACTTAAGGTGCATTACACTGCTGAATTTGCTACAGCAGCTGTAATTAATGAGCAATACACTGCCGAGGCGTGCAAACACTGACACCATTGAACTGGTGCAAAAGCATTTAGCCCACATTAAAGTGTTGTGCACACATGACCCTTGTTCCATCTACACACGGTCTAAGTGACTGCTCCACTAAGCTGAACACCACTAAACAGCTTAACATTTGTGCGGCTTACAGCTTAAGGTGTAAGGTGGCTCTCAGAGGTCTCAGCACCATTCCCAGTGAAAAAGCTAACATTTCATCTGACAACACTATCATTGGTGTTACTTGCCATTCTCATTGGAATATTTAAAGAGGTCCAGAATTCCACAGAAAAGAGAAAGAAGCTTAAATTTATCATTGACAGAGGTCTTCGAAGCCTAGGTGAGGTTTATTGTTGCTGTGATGTGGTGAAGGCAATCTGCCACTGCTGTTGCACTGTTCCTATTCTAGGAATAGAGAAATTTATGACTAATGCCTTTACTATGTTCCCGTAAGCAGGTCTGATAACTTTCTGGCTTTTGCAGAAAACTTACTCCCTGATGGGCTCCTCAGCCAGTTCTTCAAAGCAAAATTCAGTCTTAAATAAACAAATTAAACAAAATCCCTCTGTTCTCTCCCAGACACTAGGAGGGAGGCCCTTTCTGCACTGGCCCCAGCATAGCAACCTGACCTCTCTCTGCAGCAAGCAGTTCACTTCACAGCTTACTTCTTTCCTCTTCTTTGCTTACTCTTTTAAGAGCTTTTAAAATTCCAAGTGGATGCTCCCTGCATATCCAAATGCCCCATAGCTGAGCTCTCTTAACAAGGCTTACTGTTCTTCCTTAAAGGGACAGACTGGCCTGTTATAGGTCCCTTTTAAACACACTAAAATATAACTTTGAAACAAACAAGTGATAATAATACGAGAGAGAGAAGAGGACAGAGAGAATATAATACCAGAGAAAGAGAGAAAAGAACAGATTTTGAATAATAAACACTTAGAAAAAATACTTTCACTCAGCTTTCCATATTCTCAAACTTCTTTACCGGTTTAGCAGGCACAATCGCCTTTCAAGTTTAAATTTTAAGATCTTTGATTCCCAATTCCTGTGCCCAGTTGCCCCAATAACCATACATGTATAATCCTATGTGTATATTTGTATATATAATATTTGCTATCAGTTATTTTTATAGATATAAACAAACTTTTTTTTGCACTCAAAGAGAGCAGCACAAATCTACTTGTAGATTAATGAAGCAATTAGTTTGTCAATGAACCATGCAATGTGACTTACTGACAAATAGTCAATTTTTTTCCAAGCATAATTCCACAGAACTCAATGGACACATTTTTCCTCACTGCAAACAAACACATGCAGACTGTCCATTCCATGCATAAGCCTTGCTTGGTTCAATGCTAAATTCAATGGACAGTCCTTTTCGTAATTTATAATTTATTTATCTTTTGTCATGAACCCTAATTTTGAAAGGATGATTTTTCTTTTCTTTTTTTAGAGAAGCTAGGAAAGAGATTAATTTATATACTGGTGACACATATCTTACAGATTGATTTAATACGCACAAAATTCCAACTTGGCACTCTTCATTTTAAAGAGAGAAAATCATGAGAAATAACCTCTAAGACCACATGAAATAAACTTGATTGACTTCAGAGTCCTCATAATGTCAGAATAGAAAGTCTGCAAAATACATGCTGTGAGGGAAAAAAAAAACTTTGAGCCTTTTTGATGACAATTACATCCTGTGGGTGACTAATGTTTACCATGTAATTAGGCTTCATGGAGCCTTATTGACCAGCAGAGATGATCAATTTTACCTTTTTGTGGAGAAGCTTTAGAGCTTATATAAAATACCACTTGAAATAACATAAATTAAGAAAAACTGTTCTCATTGCGTCTTGAGATTATAACCTGAATACAAAAATACTGTGTTCTTTTGTTTTAATGATAGTCTGTGCTCTCTAATCTCATAGAAAAAAGAAAATCTTCACTTTATGTTATAAAGACTTTTTTTTTCTAATTGGAACTTAGAATCAAAATGTGAAGTCAATTTACTACACTTAATAAATATATTTTGCCAAAGAATTGTATTTTATAATTCGGCATGTGTGTTTTAACAAGGTAGAACAATTTTCCATCTCATATCCAGGTAAGTTATTCTTTAAACTAAACATCCATTGAAAACTACATACCCAAAAGCAACTTAAAAATGATACAAGGTAAAGACATCCAGTTCTATACAATAGAAATGCACAAAAGCATAGAAGCTGATCTTTGAAAAAGCTTCTTTAATCATGCAAGTTATGTACAGACATTCAAATAGCTAAAGGCAGAATTAATCCAATCTAAGCAGGTTTCTCTAAGCTTTGTAGATTGGATCATGAGCAAATGGACCTTATGTCTGCCCTTCACTGCCTGGTTGGGCTGGCCAGCCAGTCCAGTCCTTTCCTCCCCTCACTCACCTCCCTTCCCTTGCCAGTGAGAGGCAGCAGCTTACAGGGGCATGGGGCTGTGGAGCAGAGGCTTTGCTGCCTTAATCTGTGCTAGCCAAGGGCCGGCTCAGTTCTCAGCTCTAGCAGATGACTGTGGGCTGGGGCTAGCTGACCTGCTCTGCAAAGAGAAGCCTAGCAGGAAAGCCACAAAGCTTCCTGGGATGCCAGGGAACTGTGATCCTAACTTCAGTCAGGAAGGGATCTGGCAGAGTTCAGTAGACTGGTCTAACTTAAACTGAATAAATCTGATACTAAATCCATCTATTTTAAACCAGGTTCAACCATATTTAAACCAGTCTATGTGCACTAAACGTTTGTTCTGTTACAGGTTTAGACTGGTTTCTGGTCACTCATACTGGTTTATGCGTAATTTCTATACCTAGCCACAATCTCATTCTAAGGTTCAGCTACTTGTATTTTATTTCATTGTGTTATCAAGTAATTATACTCATGTAATTGAAGTGAGTTTTTCTTAGCATTTCACTCATACAGCACTGTATTTTGCAGTATGTCCATTCCTAAATTTACATTGTAGATTTCTTTATATAGATTTTTTGTCTGCTTAACCATAAAAGAGTGCCAATCCACTGTTCGAGGAGCTTTTGGCAATCTTCTCAAAGTAGAAACAAACAGCCTGTCATAGTCAGTTCACTGTCAAATTAATGACCACCCCTAATCAAGATAAAGATAGCAAAATTACCAGAAGTCCATAGCATTACTACCCATGAATCCTCTTTTTCCAGACAAGGGAGTAAAGGTAGGTCCTATGACAGGTGCCAAAGGGCTAACAAACATGAGATACCTTGAAGCAAAGGGGTATAGGTTGTAGCCATGTTGGTCTAAAAACATAGGCAGACAAGGTTCTTTGGGTGAATCTGATATCTTTTATTAGACCAACTTAAATAGTTGGAAAAATAATTTTGCAAGCTTTTGGGTTTAAAAACCCTTCATCAGGCTGAGGAAGTGTCTGCTGTTGGTGTGTGCTCCTCCTATTCATTCCATCCAAGAAGAGCATGCACCAACTGCAGAGATCTCCTCAGCTTGACAAAGGGTTTTCGGGTTTTTTAAACCCGAAAGCTTCCAAAAAATTATTTCCCAATTATTTAAGTTGGTCTAATAAAAGATATCAGATTCACCCAAGAACCTTGAAGCAAAGGGAAATTCAACCTGATGTGCAATATGAAATATGTTATTTGGGATGGCTCAATGTTTTCTAGTCTCTTGTGTCTTTATAGTAAAGAAGAGTAAGTAACAGATAGGCGTGACAAAATTAATACGTGTGACTAGCATTATCTAAATCCTTCTTGATGGTTGTTTTTTCTTCCACTCCATTGATTTTTTTTGTTACAGTCATTTTGTTCACAAGTTGATTTTAAAAAAGGTACAAAACAAACTACTTTCCTTCCCAATTTTGGCCAACGTTTTCCTGAGGTGTAGCTTCCAATCAGTCTTAAAAATTTGGTCCTTAATTTGCTACAGGCATCTTGCTCAAGTGTCTGCCGTAGAGAAGCCAGGAGCTAAATTCAGCGCTCATTTCTAACCCTGTGCAACCTTGATGAGCTAACTTAAATCACCACTTTTGTTTTGCGTATGAAAATATGAACCAGAAGAGAAGGCAGCATCATTGTTTTCTTTCCACTCAACACTTTTAGCCAGCTTCTGTATATAAACTTATATAAAAAGCCAAATGCTAAAATACTGGTCTAGATATGTGGGACTACTCCTTTAATAGAAGAGATGAGAAAATTGGCCCTTTAAAAAACAAAACAAAATAAACAACACCCTCCCCTCAACGCCCCCCCCCCCAACCAAACTGACTTTAATCTGATAAAGAATGAGTTGAACAAGAGACTGCAAACATTGATTTTTCACTAACATTCCTGGGTTACAGTTACTCAGAATATGAATTTTAAAATAAGAAACATTAAGTATAAAGAAAATCCAATTTATTCCACATCTCTGCAACGCTATGACAATTAAGGTAAGCGTTTTTCATTAAGTCTGCTGTTTATCAGCAATCAGCCTACATTCCTGGTCTCTGGTGTAGTTATTAGTGCCAGTGAATTATGCATTCATCCCATCACAGACAACGTAGCAATTATCTTCATAATACAATTTTTGTGTGAAAATTAAAAAATGTTAGAGGCAGTCATATTTTCACCCTCACCTGTCATATTAGAATGGTACTTGGCTTATCAACAAGAAACAAAAGATTTGCTACAGAAGCTGTTCTGCACTGTCATACAGAAAGAACAGTATCTTTAAATTCTTCTGGTAATCCCTTTCGTGGTACCAACCCTCTGCATAAGCAAAAAAGAGTTTTTGGAGATGCAAAATAAAGATCTCGTTTCATGGAGATGGATTTGCTTAGAGGATTTTTGCTCCATCTCCAGCATGCACTCTGTATTCTAATGCCTTTCAATAAGCTTTGCAAGTCTGCATTAGATTTAGCAGAGGGACTCATTTTAAGTAAACAGACTTTAACTTAAAACATGCAAGAAAGAAGAACTGGGACTGTTATTCAAAGCTCAGTTACCAAAACTTTCTGTGCTGTTTCCATGAGAGGAATTAGAAAATATTCCAGCATCTTCTGCAGAAATGTCAACCCTTCCAATGGATATGATCACCAGAACACTTTCAAACAAAAGTATGTCTATGGGCTTGGCCAAATATATAGTACTTAAAAAAATCATTTAACTTTATTCTTCGAATGCGTATATTCGGCAAATTAACACGTCCAGATTAGGGTGATTGCCTCAGAAGATTTCTGGGCTTGTAAGGCAAACCATAGAGGGAAGTGGGTAAATAACAGGGAAATAAATTATAAATACTAACTACCTCTCAGACTGGAAAAGTGCTTCTCTCCTTTTTTAAATCAAATCAGAAAGAATAAAAGAAAGGTAAAGTAAATTTTTGGGTGAGCAGTTGGACACCAGGATAGTTTATGAGTTAGTAAAACTTAATACTTCAAAATTCAAAAGCTTAAATAGTGTTCATAAGATGTTTATGCAATTATGAATAATAAATTAATCAGCATAAATTGAAATCCATTTGCAGATGATGTGTGGGCAGGAAAAAGAGCAAATAATCACTTGCTCAATTCAAGGCATTAGTGAAATTTTGTACCTATGAAATCAATGGAACTGTTTTACTATTGATTTCAGTGAAGCCACGAATTCATGTATTCATTTTCTCCTTGTATTTTCACTTTTTTCCCTGTGGATAAATAGAAAATGACAGTGATCTATACAGAGATGGCACATACCATATTATCTTGCATATAATACACCCCAGAAACATGTACCTAGTTAAAGAAAGATTAAAGAAAAAATGATTTTTTTCTTGTAGTAATTAAATAAGTAGCATCAGTTGGGAACAGAACCTTCTCCTTATTTGCTCCTATAAGTCAAGTGCAGAATTTACTTTTACTTTTGCCTGACAGAAAGTGTTCTTACCATATGTCTTGTATATAACGTGCACCGCAATTTCCAGCAGCTGTTTTTTGGGGGGAAGTGTCTGTGCATGCAAGAAAATATGGTAGTGCAACTTTAATACATCCTAGAACATATAGGAAAAAAACTTCATGTCAGGGCCTATTATTCCACACCATGAATAAATGTTTGTATATAATCAGTATAATAAAAGCAATTTTAAGACAAGAGTACTCTTGTATTTGAACCCTTATCTTGTCACTGGAGATTTACAAACTCGATTTTTCCTATCTAATGTCCAGTCTAGATACCTAAATTTGGGATTTGACCATCCTATTAAAGATGCTGAGCCCTGTACATGTTTACAATGGGGTGATACAGAAGCATACAAACTTGAAAACATTTCTGGCCATTTGATACTTTTGTATATGCCACACAAACCTGCTTATTTCAGCCCATACCCTTTCATTATGCCATGTGTGAGTTTATAAGAATGTTTTCTAAGAGGAAACATCAATTTTACATAGATTAAGCAAAACAAATGAATAAAACCTCTAAGCACAGTGGCTTTACTATTCAGTTTACCTACCAGACTACCTTTAATAAGATCATTTTATTCATCTTTCCCATTTCAAGGTTTTTTTTATGTTTAACAGTATCTTCTATATTTTCTGTTTAAAGTGCTATATAAGTAAGTAACTTTCTACATGCTTATAGTTTCTTTAGGAATGACCTTAATGGGAGCACTTTATTCTAAAACTATATGCTCTGATTCTTCTTGAGAGGAGGAAGACCTTTTCAAAGTTGCCATCATGCCAAGTTACCAAGGTGGAGTAAGAAATATGGTTTATTTTAAATACAATCAACTTCCATCTAAGAAAACTTAAAGCAGCTTCTGAAACATGTAAAAAGAGTTTGGCCTTCAACACACACGGTATAGGCACTGATACCTGAGCATGAGTGCTCAAATCTGAGTACTGAAAGTATGCATATCACGTAGTCAGCAGAGTTACATAAGAAAGGGAGAACTCTGATAAACTTTGTATTTGGTTAGTGGATAGCAAATACGACTACCACCATCATACTGCATTAGAAAAGGGAAGAAAGTGTAAGTAAAGCTGATGTCTAAAGGAAAAGTGCTTAATCGAGTGCTATTATCGATTACTTAGGTACGATCTCTGTCTTTAAGATCCCATTTATACCAGTTAGTGCTTTAGCTGTAGTGAGACCTGAAGCCTCAAGACTAAAATCAGCAATAGGAGAAGACAGGATATTGCAAATTAAATAAGCAGTCTGAGGCTGATATTCTCACTTCCGTAATGGTTGTTTTACAGCTTGTAAAGAAGCTGTAAGAGCCCTGGACCTGGCTAAGAGATCATTCCTTCAGTGCAAGAACAAGTGTACCCTATTCTTTAAGGATCTCCTTGTAAAGCCCTAGGACTAGGCCACGCTGGGCACATCCATACTGGGTACATCTACACAATACACTGGGCCACACTGGGCACATATGAAATTAGTGCACATGAATAAACTCTGGAGTTCATTGCTCCAAAGATTTTTCTTCCCAGGCATGCTGTTTGAACGTGTGCCTGGGAGCAATTAACTCTAAAGAAACAGCTCCAGAGTTTATTCAGGTGCAGCATGTGGAGCCAGGTCAGAGCTACTCTAGCTGGCAAGAGACCCTGGGGGGTCGACCTGCCAGCCCAGGGCTGCTCCAACCAAGCTCAGCATGCTGAGGAGGGGCTGGCTGGGGCACGAAGGTGCAGCTGTGTGGAGCTAGCCAGATGGCAGGCAACCCCTGCTCTGAAACATCCTTATGCCCCAGACAGCCAGGCCAGTGTCTACACATGTGCTGCTGAGCACAAAAAAGCCTCGACAGTAGGGCCATACTTGTATTTACAAATACTATTCTGCTGCAGAGTTTATTAGTTTCCTGCACCCTAATAGGGGTGCATATGTAGACACTGAAATGTTTATCCAGAGCTCACCAATCAGCTTTGCAGTGAGCAAGGAACAGGCTGCTATAGCTTAGATGTTCCCCAGTCCTATCCATATTATATTAGCAGCCATTTTAGCCCCTGAAAAGGTCCAGATGTGGATGGTGCAATATTAGCGTAAAACAATTTTAGTGCTACTTTTTCTTTCTCCTGATTTCCAAATTCTTGGCTGTGCTTCTTGGAGACAAAGCCAAAACAAATCTCACCTCTTAAAAATAAATAATTAAAAAATATCTGTAACTGCAATTGCGTATGGTATAAAAACTGATTCTACACAAATGCCCTGAAGCTGGAGTAGATGTAAAGTTGAGGAGTCTCTTCTCTATGTATAATGTAAAACACAATGCTGCTATAGAGATATATTAAGACCAAGACAAAAAAGCCAAGAAATGTTTAACAGCTCTTTGTCAAGTTGTTTGTGATTTTTAAAAATACTGTACTGAAGTGGGTACTCCCAGAGGAATAATTATGGAGGCAGGAAGCTATTGCCCCCCCTGCACCATTGAGCTAATGCACACATTGGTAAATTTGCTTCAAGGAACATAGTACTGTGGTCACAGCCTCACCACAACTACAGGGAGCTCTAAATTGAAGAAAGAGGATGAAGAAAATGAGCAGAAGGAAAGCAGCTGCTGTTAAAAATGTTATGTGGTAACCACATGACAAAGTCATAAAACACACTACATGGAAGGGGAACAGGTTTGAGCATAAGGAAGTCTTACACTGAATTACCCTTTCACAACAGGGTGGTCCCTCTGGGATTATAAATTAGTAATCTAAACTATACCTTACTATTAAAATGGCTCAGGCTTAAAATAAGTTGTTGTCTTAGTCATTAATTAAATCATAAAGCCACTAAATAAACTAACCGACATCTTTGTTAAATAGGAATTTAATTATAAAGCTTTAATCTTGGCATATGCCACTTGAAAAGAAACTTTAAACTCTGACCGTAAGTGCATATACTCAATAAATTTAGCCTTCCCACTTATTAATAACACTTCCCTTACTTAAGGGGTTTCCTTTTCTTAAGCTGTTTGCACATTTGACCCATTATCCACTTTGTACATACTTAAGACAACTATTCAATCTCTTGGGCCTGATCCAAGCTCACTGGAGTCACTGGGAGTTTTGCCAATGGCTTCAGTGGGTTTTGAATCAGGCCCTAAAATTATTCAATAGTACTTGCTTTATTGTAGGGAGGAAAAATTGACAACAGTAATGAACTTCCTTGAGGATCCATTCAAATATAAACACTTGCAAGCTTTTTCTTCACCAAAATCTTTGCCTCCATCTTTCAAATATACTCACTGGGTGAAATACATGGGGCAGTTAAACAGCAGGTGCTCCCAAATCTTCCTCCTTCACCTTCCCTTTCACTACTTGCTTTTTTCATTTTGCTCTTCCTTTTCAAGATTACATTTCAACTATTTGTGCGTGGTAAGTGATGGTTGCTGAACTATCTTCTCTCATGTGAAATGTGAAATCTTTAACAGCATCTGATAGCTTGATCTTCTTTAATGTCATGTTGAGCTTTGTAATGTCATTCCAACTAATTTGTTATTTACCGGTTTAAACAAATAAGAATAATTATTCAAAAGGCAATTAAAAATGAGTCTAATAGTGTTTTTCTCTAAATATGTTCCACTAGATGAAACAATTTGACAGTGCTGAATTTCTTATTCCATTTGTTTATTGCGGGTGTGTATGAGGGCAAAAGCACACATTAGAAGCCACTACTAGGCTGATTGGCTAGGGACAGAAGTTACACATCAACCAGTTTAAGTGATCAGAAACTGGTTTAAACCTGTAACAGAACAAAGCACAGCTGGTGAACTCAGACTGGTGGGGCGGTAGAGTGTCCCATGGAAGGGGGGCAGGATTTGCAGCCTGCCGAGAGTGGGGTGGGATTGGCAGCCAGCTGGGAGTAGGGGAGAGGGGGGTTTTGCAGCTGGCCAGGTACTCCGGCCAGTAGCAGGGAGGCTGCAGCTCCCCCCTCCCCTGCCAGCAGCAAACCTGCCCCCTCCCCACTATCAGCTGGCTGCACATGTCCCCTCCCCCTGCTCCCGTGGGATGCTCTACCGCCCCACCAGCCTGAGTTCACCAGCTGTGCCTGAACACAACATAAGTTCAGTGTACATAAACCAGTTTCAAAATGGCTGAAACTGGTTTAAGATAAACCTGAATATACATTCAACCTTTATTAGACTTAAGTGATTTGGATCAAACCAGTTTATGAACCTTCAGTCCCTGACGCCTTCCTGGTTCAAGTTAAATCACAGTCCCCCAGCATGCTTTCCAGCAGTGGGGCTGTGCTATGCTGTCTGCTCCATCAGAGAAGTGGGAGGGTGGGGGGAGGCAAGGACTGACCCCCACCCCCGGACAAAACCCAGCTGAAATTTGGGGCCAGCAAGGGGGGTTAAACACTCCTTTTCCCACTCAAACTTACTGCTGGCTGTGACTGTGGACTATAAATCCTAGAGGCAACTTGTAAGTAGCCCCTGCCTGTGCCTGGAAGCAGGAAGAGTCCTGCTGCTGTGAGTCTGGACTGAAAATCCCAGAGAGCTTGGGGGCACAGAAAGAGGAAGTAAACACACAGCCCATGCTGAGTCGTACACTAGCATCCCCCAGCTTCTGGCCTGAGCCATTGCCGGCATGTGGCTGCATTTCATGAATCAAAAGTAAATATGTGTCCAGTTGTTTCTCAGTTTAAAGATTAACCTGAAAACACTGAATTGATTCAGCCTTGGGCTTTTTGACTATCTGTACTTAGCTATTATGACTTTAACCAAATACATTCAGAGCCTCTAAACAAATATCTTTGCTGAATATTTGTGGATTGTTGATTCCATCTCACAGCTGAACATAGGAATTATGGTGGTAATCTTAATGTGCCTATAATGCTGGGGTTCTGAATACAGCTATGTGAAAAACTGATATTTCAGTTCAGTGAATGAAACAAAAAATTGAAAAAAATATTTGGATTGCAGCAAAACAAAATCTACTTCCAGCTGCTCTGCAATGTGCCCTCCTACTGCCTTTGCCACTCTCTGTCCCCCACCACCTCCCCCATTACTGCCCCCCATGACGTCTCCCCCCAATCTGCAGCAGTGTGTGTGGGGGGGGGAGGGGAGGTGGAATTTAAGATAATCCTCCAATCATTAGATTTCATACATGAAAATTATAATAAACATATAAACTTTCCATGTGTAGAGTCTAATTATTCTAGGGGGGGTGTCTTCCATTCACTGTTATTTTGTATTTGAGTAAATATGGTAGTTTATAAAGATGCATACTAACCCTGGCTTTTGACAGACTTCAGACTAACATGGCTAACTACTTCTCCCATTTAATTGCTCTAAACACCAAATTATATGACTATTAAAACCACACTACTTCCCCCACTCATCACCACAAATACCTCTCTCTTGGTATTATAAATAATGCTTAAGAGCCCCTTGTGAATCCAATCACTGAACCCACAAGTGTTCCATCTGTTTCCAAATTGTACAATCTATATTAAAGGTCCACTGTGCTAAAGGTTGCATAGACACACAGCTATTTAAGATATAAACTCTCCTACCCTGAAATTAAGTCCTTAAAAGCATCATTTTACATTAAACATTAGAAAACTAATTTATTTTAAGCCACTGTCAATGGTACCATATTTTGTTATATTTGTATGAAATATGAAACAAAATGGTTTTAATATACATATAGTAAATCTCTGTAATACCTTTTCTATATTGACAGACTTGTTTATGAAAATGGGAGGGAGAAAAAGAAAGCAGGAACAAAAAGCACTGATTCTTTGCAACTTGAAAGGATGGAGAATTCAGAAGTACTTTCTTTTTTCCTCTCCCTTTGAAGTTTTGGGAATGACAGGGTGGCCCAATTCATATTGATTCATGATGACCCTGACATGGCTTTAAGGCATTAGAGAGACATCTTTCTTCTGTAGACCTTTGGCACAGCTTTATGAAGCTATGTTTTTCAGTTCACAGTTAAATATCTAATCTATGTATTAAAGAACTGTTTAATTTGATATCTACATATTTCCTCTGATGCTTTTCTAGGCAAGACTAAAACCTGATTTTTTGCAGAAGACTGGGCAGAGTGGCACCTTATAGACCAACTAGAATGTGGCACTTTAGATATCAACCTGTCAGTACTGAAGCTCAGCATATTAGAAGAAATTAAATACCTTGCCAAGAATTTTGTTAAGTATTGTGGTTGGAATATGCTCATATTGAAATATTTATTCAGTGCCCATTTATAATAACTAGGCAGGTAGCTTGAAAATCTTTAGTAAACTGTTTTGTTACTTTAACCTCTGACCTTATAATTGAGGCTCCTACACCAAGCATCACTGACGACAAAAGAGCTCCATATAGATGCAGAGAAAAACCCATGGAGTCACTTGCAGGGCTGCAGTCTTTAAGTATAAACAAAAAGGAAAATCTGAAGTCCTTAAAGTAACCTGCAAGTTGTAAGGACACCTAAATATAAAAATTTATTTCTGTTAATCTTGACTTCTCCTTTTCTCTGGCTATTGCACTCTGCATCCCCATCCTTGTTCCTAACTGGGCCCTGAAGCAGCAGTCAAGAACCTATTTGTTTCCCGATTCATGTAAATATTTCCACATCTCCTTAACTCCAATGGTATGCAAATGCAGAATGTGAGACCTCATTTGGGACAGGGACAGTCTTTCACTTCAGGCTTCTACATTTCCTAACACAAAAGGATCACTAGGTTCTTTCCATGAACAGCTGTAATAGAGTACTTTGTGTACCAAATAATCCTTTCCTCTAAAAATCATTTTACATTGTCACCTTGAATGTTAAAAAGGAAAAGGAAAGAGAAAAAAGAAAAACTAGTGTTTTTTCAGGGACTTAGCTGAAGTCCAGAGAAGTACAATGAAAGGGAATCTTACAGTCAAACTAGTTATGAATCCAGTGCTTAGTATGTAAGTTTGAAGCAAACATGCTGTGTCATATACTTTTACATGGGTGGCTCTAGGGTTTTGAAAAGGGTGCAGGTGGTGTGGTGCAGCATCCCAGGATTCAACATATATTTTTCTTGAATCAAAAAGAAACTAGAAGTTTTACTAATATGCTGGAGGCCTAAGGCTATATTATTCAGTTTATGATGAAAACAAAACCAAATATAACTGACTGTGTGGAGAGGGGTGTTTGGCAGTTCCATGGTGGTCTAGGCACCTGATGTCAGGAGGGTAACACCTGTTACCCTCCTACCCTCATCCTGGCTAGGGACAAAACAGCTCATGGGCAGTTCTAGGATTTTGAAATGGAGGGTGTGGTGCATCAACACATATAAAACAACACATTTTCTTCCAGTTAAAAATAAATTAGAAACTTTACTAATCTGGTAGGGGCCTAGGCTTGTATTATTTGGTTTACGACTGAAGCTGAAAACCCCCCAAATATAACTTTATTGGAATGAGTTAAAAACAGTTCACAGGACTGTGAAATAGGAGCAACGTTACCAGGAGCAGCTAGCAGACAGCAGAATTTCAGAAGAAAGGATAGTGGAATGCCATGACTATTAAAAAGCAGAAAAGGTCACTTGTGGAACCAGTGGTTTAGAAGGAGTCAGGTAGATTAGTGAGACATGAAGTCAAGTTCTCCTTATCTGCTGCCTGGTAGTAGCAGCAGTATTTCTATTCAGATGGTTGGCTTTAAACTTTGAGTGGACCAGGAATCAAGGGCGGGGGTGCAGCTGCACCACTGCAACCTCCTCCCCTGTACTGCTCTCTGCATGAGTCCCCAAGACACTCCACCGTGGCCCCAAAGTGTCATTCACTGGCCTTTATGCATTGCCTCTGCCACTTCAAATGTTCTCTGTTCTACTCTGCCTGCCATTATGTTCATCATGCCTCAAACCTAACAGGTACCACCACCCCGTTGAATCCTACCCTGCCCCCTTACTACCCCCATGAATCTGCTGCACCATTCACAGACTTGTCCCTATCACAACCCAGCCCCACTGACCTCTCACCATACTCTTCCCACTATGCTGAGTTTTCCTTTATTTCTCTGAGCATTCAAAACTTGCTGCAGCCCCTCATAACTCTGGGATCTCCTCACACACAATCCCTCTGACTCCAACCCCCCCTCCCCATACTCCCTTTAACCTCAACAGACCCTGCCACCCAACTCAGACCCAAACCCCATCTGCCCCTCACATCACCCCACACACATAATATCACAGCCCCTCCTCCCATATCCCTCAACCCTACAGGTTTTCACCTGCCCCTCCCCCAATCCAGCCTCTAAAGGCCACTAGGAGCATCTTCCCCTCAAAAGCCTCCGAACAGTTTCCCCTTCCCTTCATACCATGCAATCAATGAGCAGATGGGGCCTGGGCTATAACCATCCTTCCCACCTTTCCCCCCATTCTTAAAAGAGATGCCTTCCACTGCCCTCCACCCTCAACATACAGAAACAAGCATGGGGGACAGGGGAGGAATTGCTTCAGCCACTGGCAGCAGCCATCCACAAAGCAACCAGTCCCTCATCCTCCCATGCTCAGCTTTATGCTTGTTGCACCACTGGTTCAGGCTCCCACAACCTCCATCATCTGCTGAAATGAAGACTGAATAGATGATGTAGCCCTGTGGGGTCAGGCCAACTCTCAGGATCTCAATATTGCGCTGTTAGACAGGAGGGTGTGACACAATTGCACATATACAAACACACAAATCAATTAGGTGCATACACACACACACTACCAGCTCAGGCACATACACATCCAAACCAGCCTAGGCACATGCATACCTATCACCAATTCAGGCACATACACTATACACCCCAAAAGTTAGACACAGATCACTAATTTGTATATCATGCACACAATCCTATATATATATATACACACACACACTCACCAGTTCACACACACACAACCCACCTACACATACACACAGGTAAGTTCCTACCTTGGATGGTACAGTGTATATGTGTGTGCTTGGGGTACCTGGGATACTTGGGGAAAGGTTCAGGTGAGAGAGAGAGAGTTAAAGTGTAGGGAGTGAAAGTTGCCAGAACCGGGATTAGAACTGGTGGACTACAGAGAAGCTGACTGAGGCATTAGGTTTGGGTTTACTTAAGATAGACTGGGGCTGCAAACTGAGGCAGACAGCTGAGGTATTGGGAGCGCAGATAAGTGGTGACAAGGAGGAGATAGTCAGAAAAGAAACTGAAGCAGAAACCTGGTTGCTCAGGGGAAAAGAAAAAGGCAGTGGGGATAAGACAGTGGCAAAAAAACAGGGGGTTTGGAGGCAGAGAGGAGCTCAGGACAGGTGTTGGAGGTGGCAGTGAGCCAGAAGCAGGAGAGGGAGAGATACAGAAGTTAGAGGGGCGAGGAGCAGAGATTGGAGCAGGGGTGAACCATAGTAAAGTAAAACCCAACTCAGGGGTCCAAATAACAGTTTTATTGCACAGACAACACACTTCACCACCCCATGAAGTTATTGGTTCTCACACACACACACACACACACACACCCAGCACTCACAATGGCAGCAGGAGAAGAGACTCAGTGGAAGGGCTTGAGTCCAGATAGGGAAGAGAAGCAGAGTCCAAGTCCTTGGTTGAAGAGGAGTGGGGGGGGGGGGGGGAGGGTACTTCACCAG
>NW_005842958.1:183251-243111 GCF_000455745.1 Alligator sinensis | reverse complement strand
GATGTGCAGTTTCGGGTGTCTGTAATGGTGGGGTACAGTGATAGAGTTGCTGGTTCTGCAGGGTCTTTTGTCTTTCAAATGCTGGTTCTTGTCTCTGTTCCTGGGTGAGGTCCGTGGTTCCTGAATGAATCATTGTGAGGTGATGGCCTGGTCGTTACAGACCATTCAGTACAGACCCACTACCATTGTATTTTAATCATTCCCGATCATTCTTCTTCATCTGGGCACCAATTTACATGGGAGGGATACGTGACTCATACAGCTGCAGCACAGGGGATGCCCGGGCAGAGGATACAAGATGGAGACTTGACATACAAAATGGAAACTTGACATTACTTTGGTTCACTTACAAACACAGGCCTAAACCATACAATATCCATATGAAATGATAAAAATCAATACGAAAATGATAATAATACAATATACAACAGTAAAAATCAATGCAAACCTAATAATAATACAATATAAAACTGGATATCCAAAACCAAAAACTTGCTACCAAAATAAAAATGTTAAAGCTTATCCTAAATCTGAGCTCGCTTATGCTTGTCTATAGGGAATAGAGATGGAGAGAAAGAAAAGCCAGAAATAACTGGGGAAGGGAAGGGGATGCATATCTATATGTATATATATGTATTAAAAAAGAAAAGCTGGGGGTTTTGCTACAATGACAGACAGGATAATTGCAGAACAAAGGCTAGCTTGATTAGAGGAAGATCAAGGGTTGGTAATACCTATGGAGTAAAGAAATTGGTAGAAATCAAGTGGATAATAATGAGTTATGAAGTTAATTGACTTCCTCAGCTCCACCTGAAAAGAAGTGTGGTTGTCCCTGTTAAGTACATTGTTTAAAACTTTCAGTGGAAGCAGGAATCAAAGGGAATGTGACTCCACTCCCAAACCCACCCTACACTTTTTTTGCACCCTCTCCCTCTACACTACCGACAACAGTTGAGACTTAGAGATTTTGACTTCATAAATATTTAACCTTTTAATTGTAGGCCTGAAGAACAAAATAGGAAAGAAATAAGTTCCTCTTGTCGCAGTGATTTTTGTGGGGTTGGACTAGATTGCCCTGAGGTTCCTTATACTGGAATTCTATCATTCACTATTCTATCTGTTATTAAATCCGTGTGCAGCCCTTCTGGAGTTCATGCAATGCCAACAAAGCATCTATTTTAATTGTTTTCCTGACTGCAGACCATATGTACTTCTTCATTATATCTAGTTTTAATTCTCATTCTCATTTATTTATTATTTTCCTTAGTTAATCCTGTACCTTTTGAAATAAATTATAACATCTTTTTATTTCAGTAGGAAGAATTTTATATATTTTAGCAGCAGAGCATTAAGGTACAGTTAAGTTACAATCTAATGCCAACACCAGACAAGTCATTACTGGCTGCATCTATATGAGATGTTAGGCTAATAACCTAATAATACTGTGACGTAGTGCATCACAGCACAAATAGTGCTAATACGCTACTGTGCAGTATTATTTATAAGGTTATTGCATAGTAGCATCACTAAAGGATGTTTACTGGTGGTACAGTACCAGTAACTCTGCAGTAACTCTGGTTACTGAGCATCTATTTAGTACTTGATTTATACAAGTACTAAATTAAATGTGCAGTAACCACTGCCAGGCAAGGTTCTTTGAATAGATGTGATATTTTATTAGACCAACTGAGTAGCTGGAAAAAAGTTCTTAGCAAGTTTTCAGGTGGAATCATCCTTCTTCAGACATAGGAAATCTCTGCTGTTCTGAAACTCCAAGGAATGAGAAAAGCTAAAAGTGTGACAGGATATCATTGAGAATGTAAATAGGTAGAAATTAGGGAAACAAAAGGTACACCTGCAAAGGGAGGGCGGAAAAAAGTGGAGGTGGGGTAGTGGGGGCAAAGGTGGGTAGGGGATACTCTACAGTAGTAGTAATTCAAAGTAGAAAACAGGCCATCTGTGAAAAAGGAAATAGCTGGAAATATCACACCTACTCAAAGAACCTTTCCTGCCCATTAGGGGTGTGCAAAACGGGTCCTATTCAATTCGGATTCAGTCCGAATCAGGGACAGTGATTCAATAAGTTGATTTGTCTCACTGTTCTCAATTTGATTTGGTTAAATCTGAATCTGAAGATTCGATGTTGATTCAGAGAATCAGCAATTTGGCCATAGAAACAGATTTAAATGTTTTTTCTACATACCTTGAAGTACCAGGTGCAGCTCGTGAACACTGTGATGCTGGGTGGATGGAGCGTCCCACAGGAGTGGGGGGGCGGGGAGGCATGTGCTTGGCAGCAGACCTGGAAGTGTCTGGGTCCCCCAGGGTGCATGCAGGGGGGCCTGCCCAGCTCAGTGATCTGCTGTGGGGGGACTGTGGGTTCCCCCTCAGACCCAGGAGGCACCAGTTGCCAAGACAGGGAGTTGTGGGGGGGCCCCCGCGTGCTCTCCGAAGGACCCAGAAGTGGACCAGAAGTGCTTCTGGTCCACTTCCGGGTCTGCTGCCAAGCATACTGGGGAGCCCCCCGCACTCCTGTGGGACGCTCCATCTGCCCCAGCATTGCAGCATTCATGATCCACCTGCTACCTAGAGGTATGTAGAAAAAACATTTAAAGCTATGTCTATGTCCAAACCACCGAATCTTTCCGAATCTGTCCAAATCGATTCAGAGGGTTCCGATTCGATTTGGAGAGATTAAAGGGTCCTCTGATTCAATTCACATTCAGAGATTTGGCTACTGAATCGGGCTGAATGTCCGCTAAATCAAAGCAGGGGCTGAAGCTTTGCACAGCACTACTGCCTATGTCCTTAGGCCAACATGGCTACAACCAAAAACCCAGTAACCATTGTTCAGTAATGAACATGTAGACACACCCACTGTGTAAGGAAGTGGGGTATCACCTTTGTCTGAAAGCAGAGACAGACACTGTAAAATCACTCCGACCATCGCAAAATTACCCCCACTGTACAATCTGTTGTATACTGAAGTAGATAAACCTCCTAACTAATGTACTTCAAGTAGCCTCAAATTTGGGATGAGGGTGGGGAAAGGATACCTATACCCCCATTTAAAGCAGGGCTGGCCATTGTATCCAGCCTGCGGGGGCCCTAAAAAATTTAGAAAATTAATATTCATCTGCCCCTGGATGCCTGGCATGTGACACTCAATGGCTTGCCAAAACTCAGTAAGTGGCCCTCCACCCGGACTAATTGCCTGCCCCTGATTTAAAGCCTACCAAGAACTCTTTTTTTCCAGTTTCAGGCTGTTACCAATTTTACTTTCTCTTTTCAGGGAGAAAAAAAAATTGTCAAAAAGCCTTCCATGTAGTCAGTACTGTAGCTGTTTTCATTTTCTGGACAGAACATTTCAATTTTTCATAAAGGGAATTTTCCACTGGGGGTGAGGGAGGACTGGACAATACCCACACATACACTCTCTCTCTAATGGAAAATTCCCAATCTACTTCTGTTTTGAGATATTTATACTTTTATTGGGAAACTACACTACAAATTTGCTCAGAAGGAGGAACAACAGATGTTTTCAGAGGTAGCCCTACAGAATCTGCTGCAAAGGAACGCTTGCTCTCCCAGGTGCATCAGCACACAGATGTTGTCACACTATGCATATAGAACCCAGTGGATTTGCATTTGCTGTTTAATTCCTTTGTGTTTTCTTTCAACTTATTTTCTGTTGTTTAGATAACAAGTATAGGAGACAGCAAAGGGACTTGTTACATTTTTAAAAGAGTGGATTGAAAAAAGTTAGAGAAGGTGTAGAAAAAGAGCCATAGAGATGATTTAAGACTGGGGAAAAAATGCCTACCAAGACAATTGGGAAGTGTTGTGTATTGATGTCTTCAGCGGCTTTCAAAGATGGCCTACACAAGCTATTGGGCTTAACAAAGGGGTGATGAATGAAGTTATCTAGCCTGAGATACATGGGAGGTCAGGCCTGAATATCGAGGGGTCCCTATTATACTCTGGCTTTTAGTGTGTGTCTATGTGGTAAAAGTCAGGGTATAGTAGGGATATTCATCTGAATATCAAGGGGTCTAAGGACATAGGCAGGCAAGGTTCTTTGAGTAAACGTGATATTTCCAGCTATCTCCATATATATATATATGTTAAAAGTCAGGGTATAATAGGGACCCCTCAATATTCAGGCCTGACCTCCTGTACATCTCAGGCTAGAGAACTTCATTTTGCTATGGACAACATATATGCATGAATGAAGTTATCTAGCCTGAAATGTGTGTGTGAAACTTTGCCCCACAACTTGGTATCATCTGCAAATTTGGAGGCTCTCCGCACTCTCGTCCAAATCGTTGATGAAGATATTAAATAACACTGGTCCAAGGACTGAACCCTGCAGGATCCCACTGCCCACCTCCCTCCAGGCCAACAATGACCTGTCCACCACCACTCTCTGGGTGCGGTCCTTAAGCCAGTTTGCCCCCCACCTGTGTAAGCATCCACTCCACTAGCCTGCTAGCTTCCCTATGAGAATAGGATGCAAAACTGTGTCAAAGGCCTTCTTAAAGTCCAGGTAGATGACATTGGCCTCAGCTTCCGTGTCAAGGTAGTGTGTGACCTGGTCATAAAAGGCTTTAAGGTTTGTCAGGCAGGATCTACCTGTGACGAATCCGGGCTGGTTTCCTTTCAGCATCATTTCCCCTGCTGGACCTTCACAAATGTGCTATTTGATGATTTTTCCCAGTATTTTCGCAAAGATAGAGGTAAGACTGACTGGCCTAAAGTTACCTGACTTATCCCTTCTCCCTTTCTTAAAAATGGGCACCACATTGTTCCTTTTCCAATACCCAGGGACCTGGCCAGAGCACCATAAATGCTCAAACAGCCATGCCAGCGGCTCAGCTATGACACTCGCCAATTCCTTCAGCTCCTTAAATAAGTCAGCACTAACCTTTGGCGGTCTGGTGCCTTTTGGACATCTATCTATGTTCAAGGTAGGGGAATTGTCTTGGTCAGTACTTAGGAATACTGAAGTGAAGAACTCATTGAAGAGGTCCACCTTTTTCCTTGCGTCAACCACCAACTGTCCTGATTTGTCCTGTAGGGGCCCTTTGTTACTCTGTGCCTTCCTTTTGCTCGCTATGTATCTGTAGAAGGACAAGAAATCTTGTTTTTCCATTGGGTTTAGGATAATTCTCAGCTTAATTATTAACTGACCTTTTGAATTTTTATGGGGTTTTTTTACCTTCTGTCTTATTTATGAGTTTTCCATGTCACCTTATCTTACTGCAATGTTCTGATTCATGCTTCTAGTACACCTCAATTCAGTATAATTTGCAAATCTAATTAAATGGCTGTTTATGCCTTCTTTCCAGATACTTAATGAAGATGTTAAATTATCTGGTTTCTAACATGCATCCTTGTAATATACCACACTAGAGAACTCAGCTGCATCTCAATACACTGAAGTGTACTATTACTTTTTTTTTCCTAGTCCTTTAGCTCCGTTTTATTACTTGTGACATGTTCATATTCAGGCTAATCTGTATTAATTGTGCAGGTAAGATGTTATATGACGCTATCAAATGCTTCAGCAAAATCTAGAATAGGGTAAACAAATTATCTTAATAGTAACTGATTAAAAATGAATTAATTCAAAACAATGAAGTAATAATCGGTTGGAAAACAGTAACCTTTAGAATGACATTGTTTGATTAAATAAGAATGCAAAAGTAAAGTTTTGCTAAGTCTATTTTCTTTTGCAAACTCCACTGCCATTCAGCCAAAACCACTTCAAACATGCTGGATCACTTTAAACCAATGAATCATGGCATTCTAAAGCATTCTTAAAAGAATGACATGGCAACAACCCCTTTTCTACAGCGCAGTGGTCTATACATGAGCACCTATGTATGGTTTATGGACTAGAACAGAGGAAAGTGAGTTTTAGGCAATGATCAGTTCTAATCACCATACAGCTTTAACTGTTTACAGAAGAATATATAGACAAAGATGTGTATTATATATTTGCTTGCGTACAGTTTTTCAGGTGAAATATAAATTCACCTGGTATTCATTTTTACCCTTACTACCAGGAGCATCATTTATGCACTTTTTTGTAGCTGAAGCAACTTCATGTCAACCTCATGCAACAATACAATGGTGTACATTCAGAGTGATGTCTGATTCAACCACTAGATGGTGGTCTCTCTTTGAAATTAATCCACTGAACTGCAGAATTATTTTTCACATTTTAGATATCCAAGAACAAAATGAAAAAGGTGAAAAAGAAAGCAAAGCAATGTAAAAATTTAAACTACGATGCAACAATTCCTACACTGAGTTCAAATGAATAAACTGTTTATTTTAATACAATTTGTTTCTTCAGCAAAGGGCTTACAGAGACTTTCATAACCTGTAATTAAACTCAAAACAAATTAACATTATGCCAGTTCACTACCATAGTAGTATACATGGTGATTCTTTTCTGTCATTCTTCCATTGCTTGCAAAAGTTCAATATTATGAGTTAGATGGTAAATACTTACTTAGTTTTGGGTGTATTTTAATATAGTTTATCTTTTAATCCCACCAGTAAGTGGGGGGGGGGGGGGTTGTTTGTTCTGTGTTTGGCAGTTTTGGGGGGGTTTTCAGCAGTTACTTCTGGGACCCTTAATACTCACGTGCACTATTGCATTCATACTGATTATCGTAGGCACTTTCAAAAGATAAAATTATCTGGAAATACATATAAATTTAACTACTGTTAAGCCTAAGGAACAATGAACACTAGTGATTTGGATTTCTACTACAAAAGCATTCAAACATTTGGTAATTCAAATATCATTTATAAAGCTTTTTTCTTTGGTGTTTTCAACCAAATTCTATAGATTCATAAAGCCTAAGGAATAAAAAGCATTTTAGGATCTAAGGAGTTTTTGCAGGTTTTTCTATTTAGGGTACAGAACTTAGTTTCAAGCTACTTGTAAGAGAAGATGTACATGAACTGGATCAGAAACCATAAGAACCATGGTAAGTAAGATGAGCTTTTCCCTCAAGCTAAAACCATTAATCCCACTGAATTGGGTTAGTTCACAAAAAAATTTCTTCAGCTCTCTTCCTGGTCCATACAGTATCTGACCTAGTACATGGGAGCCAAAAGCACCTTTCCTTTCTTCCAGCCCCACATGTCATGCATTCCACCTGCCCCTGAATCTGCAGGAGTAGAAAGACTACTTGGGCGCATCCCCATGAGCACACACGTGTGTTCTGCGACACCTCAAAGCCATTTGAGGTGCTGCAAACCATATGCAGTGAACATGCACTCCTGTGCCGTGCTGCTAATTGAAAGCGTGGTGGGTTTTTTTGACACTGGGATCTCCTGGTGTAAAAAAAGAATGCTGCTAAAAAAAGTGGAGTGGCACATGTGACAGCAGTGTGCACCACTAGAAACTGGAGCATGGCTAGCCAGAACCATATTCGTGGCCAGGCTCCAAGAGGCCAGCTCAATACTGCTGCAGCCCCGGAGGCACCCAGAAACACAGATAAGGCTACTGGGGCTAACATAGATACTGGCCCCAGCAACCCCTACCCCACAGCTTGCCATGTGCCAGAGCACACATGCAGAGGCACGCCCGGGGACAAACAGCAGCAGCACAAATATTTACTGCTGCTGCTATCTGTCTTGTGGGAAACGCATGTCCCTGCATGCGCATACTTGTGGATGTGCACCCTTTGGGTGCATCCAGATGAGCATGGACGTGTGGTATATGGCGCCGTAGATCCATCTGTAGCACCACAAATCTCATATGCAGCATTCTTTGCACTGCTACTTTGCAGTACAAGGTTTTGTTTTTTTTAACCTCAGGAGATCTTGGGATAAAAAAAATCCACTTAAAAAAAAGCAGGATGGCACATGTGGCAGCAGTGCACGCTGCCTAAAACCATAGCTTGGCCAGCTGGAGACATACTTTGGGTGCCAGCCAGGCTCCCTGCTACAGAAGCACCAGGCTGCAACTTCCAGAGGCCCCCAGGACCCCAGTTTGATGGCCCAGCCTCCCCTACCTCACCTGGGGATAACCTGCCATGCGCCAGAGTGTGCGTGGCATGGGTTTTTCCCACGGACAAGTAGAAGTGATAAAAACAACAGTAAGGTGGTATACCTCCAGCTGATCCAAATCATAAGGTTGTGCTTTTATCATATAGTGTAGTGCTCTGACTCCAAATAATGTCACAGATCCCACCATTTTATCCTCCATCTTTGTTTGCTCTTCCTGCTATCCTCTTAATAGATCTATGATTCTAGTCTTGTAACTCCAGTTCTCTCTCACAACTGACCATCAGTCTTGGAAAATCCATCTAGACTGGCAGTCTTTTTCTCTGATTGACTGTGTATAATGGCTTACAGTTATACAGTGAACAAGGATAAACATCTGAGAGCACATATGATCTGAACTGAATCTAGTACAGAGGCATTATGGCTGATTTTCCTGGTAACTAGATTTGTAACTGTGTGAGAAAGAGGCATGAAAAGAGAAATGCTGAAGGAAACACAAGAAAGAGCCCAGTGAGATGCAGAGAGGAAAAGCATGGCTTTTGCATGGTCAGGAATAGGTATAATCCAACTTAGTCCATCTACACAGTATGGCATCTATTGGAACAGTAATTATCTTACATGAAGAACACAGATTTTATGCAAAAACACTTGCCAAATAATAGGTGAAGAATAGATTTGAAACTGGCTTCTTTTTCCTAAATATTCAAATAAACAAGCATGTCTGAACCTGGACAATGTCCTTTTTCATTCTATTCCCACTTCAATGTACAACCTGAAAAGAAGAAACAGAACAACAAAAGTCAATTACAGCCTTACCTGATGAATGCCTAACTTATTAATAATATATTCTTTTATTAGGTTCCTAGAAATATACACAGCTTACAGTGCCGTATTCACAGATACCATTTTTATTACCATATCGTAAGAGTGTTCCTACTGACTGAGCAAGTGCTTAAGAGTTTTCCTCCTCTGTGTTTCTGCTTAAGCATAGATTGTGCTAAAAGTATTTATGAACAAAAACCTAGAGTTCTGCAGAGACGGCCCTGAATCCTCCTAAGCTTGAAAACGTGACCACTCAGGGTCAGACCAATTGCCATATTTGGGGTCAAGAAGGAATTTTACCCCATAGATCAGTATGGACAGTGGGAGTTTTTGCCTTCCTCTGTAGCTAGGGGCATGACCCTCTTCCTATGATTTCTTGAGCATATAGTAATAACCTTTTACAGAAGCAAGAAGTTGGCTGCTGTGGTCCCCCTGATTTACTTGTTGCAGGTTAGGTTGTTATGTTTTATGCTGTGTGTTTAAGGTTGACTAGGTAGTTTTACTAAGAGGCTGGATTATGGATTTGTATAAGATGGTTTGGACAGGGATGATCCTGCCTCAGGCACAGGGTTGGACTAGATGACATATGGATATCCCTTTCAGCCCTACTTCTTCGATTCTGTGCTCCAGAATCACTGAAACAGGCAGTGTCTCTCTGTCAGACTTTCATATGAGTGTTAGCTAACTAGTCAGAAGCACTCTATAGCATAAATTCCAAGATAAAGTTAAATTTCATGACCAGTGATGAAGGGTATAAGAGAGGGAGGTAAAGAAAAAGCTAGATAACAGCTGAACTAATGAGACACACATATGTAAGAATTATTAACCACTAGAAAAACACAGAAAAAACCTTGAGAAACTTTTCACATTAGTTATATTGACATTATGGAAGATGATTAGGTTAATTTGGCAAAGTTTGGTTAGTGTGGATGAAGTAAACATGAATGTAAGACTGGATTCTGGAGAGCTGGACTTTAAGGTTTTGTATGTAGGAAATAGGTATAGTAGGATTTTTGTTCTAGAGGGTTGTATAATAGAATAGATGATACACAATCCTAAATTATTTTGGGTGTTTTTTCTATAGCATATATGGAGGGTATGATGGGCTGTTAATTGGATGTGTGTTTTTCACTTATATGAGGTAAGTATAAAGTTATTCTTAAACTAGTATGGGAAACAAAAACAAAGAATAGCATTTGTCATTAAGGTATAAGTAGAGTTTGGCTGCTAATACAGGGTCAGAGTCAAAGTTGTTTGTGAAAATTTACCTGGATTATCTGACCTTCAAATTTTGGGTCTTGTTATATATTAATTTTAGGCAGCTCCTGGAGCTCCCATCCCATTAACTCTCTGCCTCCCAGGTTCATGTTCCCCCCTGCTCCATCCCATCTCTTGCACTACTCCACCTAAAACAGGGATGGAAGCCTGTCCTGCCTTACCAGCTCTGTAGTGGAAACTCATAATTATAGCTCCTAGTGAGGCCCCTTTTCACCAGCCCTCCCTCTCATGGCAAGTCACAGCTATGCAGGTGGGAGGCAGTCAGAGAAGATTTTTAGCCTTAAGGTGTGACTTCTCCATGCTTGAGCTAGCACTGACATCAATCACCATTTGGGCAGCTCAAAGTACAACCTATAACAAGGTCCTTTGTAAGTAATATGATCTAATGTGTGTGCAGGCCGGGAGTGCCCCGAGCCCTTTTTCGCGCTGCACGCGGGCTGTGGCCAGCAGCCCGGGCACGCGGGGGCGGAGAGGGGAGGCTTTCGCTCTGGAATTAGGCACGGACACGTATTGGTAGTTTAAAAGATTGTTTACTTACACTGAGATGGCAATGGTGTAGGCTGGAAAGCTTGCTTAAGTTGCAGTTACAGAAAGAGAAGAGAAAACAAAAACTCGAACCTGCAGAACACGAGGGTACGTCGCATAGGGTTCCGGCGACGGGAAAATAAACCTGCAGGACTCGAACCCGGGTAGAAGAGCTCTGAGGCCGATCGTAAGGGCTCACACGAAGTTTGTCAGGCTCCATGGGTTCTTCCGTTCACTCATCCACACGAAGTTTGCTAGGCTCTGTGGGTTCGGTTCGTAGCGCGTGGGAGGGGTACGTCTAGGAATTCTATCAGCGACGGGGAGAAGCTAGAGATTGATCAGATCTCCGTTGCCTGCTTCAAATGCACTGGGTCCGTGAGGATCCGCAGCGCTTAGAGATCTTCACACAGCGTGAAGTCTCCTCCTCCCTTGTTCGTGGAGTCCTCCAACTTGGGCGGAAACCACTCAAGCCTTTTATACGGCTAGCAAGCCAATCACTAGCCGCCACGTGTGAATAATTTAGAACTGGCCAATAATGGGACTCGAATTAGCATACCAATGGCGGGAACTCTTTGCAACGAGCATCTCCTCTCTGCAGCAAAGAAATGCACCCTGCAAAGCAAGCTCCAAATTGGCGGGAAATTCTCCCTTGCACCGGGGTTCTCCTCTGCAGCAGAAAACTCCACTGTGCAAGGAAGCTGCAATTTAGCGGGGACAATTTAGCAGTGCCGAAGCACATACAAATAAAAATCACACCTTTTGGGTTGTGACAATGTGATTTAAAAATAATTGGCTGAACCCTAAACAAAGTTTGTTAGCTGAGAATTGTGTTTCCTTTTTCAAAGAACACTATTCGAAGATGTAGACTAAGTTGTTTAAAACTTATTTTTAAAAGAACTAGTTCTGTTAATGAAGCATTTGCAAAGTCTACAGGAATGGGAACAGAACGCGGTCCCTGCACCATGGTATTCAGAGAATTGCACCAGGTGGGTATGAACTGGGAGAGAGATTCTGAAGGAGCTCCATCCACAGATGATGGAAGAAGGGGAGTAGTTCTACTGTGGTACTGACCAGGTTCTACCTAATGGGAGCAAATGAGAAGAAAATAGAGGAGGTGCTCTCATGTCTGTACTGTCTGCACATGTAGACGTGGATCATGAGATTCACCATTCCTTACCCTTAACTGGTAGAACAGAAGATCGTGACTTTCTTCCTCCAATTTAGACCTTTCAGTTTTTCTACTTACCTTGAGTCCAATTTTCTGTCTCATTTCTCCTCAACAAACCTCTTCTCCTTAAATTAGGAGCCCAGCTGCCTTTTATTAACCTTGGTGATGTATTACTTATGGCAACTGTGGCACTCTGCCACAACTAATCGTATAAGTAGTATTGCTTTCAAGTAGTAATACATTCTAAATCCTAAAATTATCTCAGTATTGAATGAATGGAACTGACTTACAACTATAATAGGTCACATATAAGTAACAGATCAAGCTTGTTAGGAATTATTTGTTGTAACAGTTGTATATTGGAAAATGCCAATTCAGCAATAGGGTTTTCTCATTTTTGTTTTTTTTTTATGAAGTCATGTAAACTAATGAAATGTTATACTATATAAAGTTTTGTCCCACTTCTGGATCTCAGTGAATGATGCATGGAAGGAGATACAATCCAATTCATAGACACATAGGAATGTAAAACTGGAAAAGACCACCTAGGTTATTGTGTCCAAACCCACACTAGACAGGGCTCCTGATATCTGCATTTAGATCCCATCCTTAGTACTGTACAAAGACATATGGTAGAAGAGAACACGTAATTTAAAGATGCTCCCTAACTAAGAAGACTACAGAGTTTGGGAATGGGGATATGGTCCGTGTGTCAGGTTTGCTAGTGTAAGACAGACAGACAAGGGTCTGCAGGAATTGTCTACTACTCCACAATAAAGTTCATTGTTTAGTTCTCTTCATTCATGTATGCCTATGTTTATTGAACCCAGTGATCCCTAGAAGTAGTGAATGAGAAAGAATTTGAGATCCAAACTGAAGAAGTTAGAACCAGAGAGCAAGTGGAGCAACACAGCCAGTTGGAAGGACAAGTGCCATTGTAAGTGATCTTCCTTACAGTGATACTGATAGTCTAAGCAAATGGACAGTTATTCATGGAAGTCTTGCAACCTCCATATTACCTTCTGATGTTGGGCAACATAGCAGAGAACTAGAGGGAATTCAGACAAAGGTTTGAGTGGTACCTAGAAGTCACAGGTACAAAAAAGAAAAATAATAAAGTCAAACCCTCATTCTTCTTGTATATTGTGGGGGAGGAAGCCCTGGGTGCTTATGGCACCTTCGCCTTTGCAAATGATCAAAATAGACAGCTTAAGGGTAGAAACGCACATCCTGTTTGTGGTAGGACAAACTGCTTGTTCCAAGACAAAGCAATTCCCATTCAAGCATCCCTTACCAAAGACCAAAATCTGCTACCACAAAAAAATGTGGTAACAGTTTGTCCTGGGACACTTCAATAGGCATCTGACTGCCTGTCCCTGGCAGCATGGCCTTTGCACCCAGGCATCTCAGAAGCCTCCGCTTCTACTCCAATCTTGGCTTCTCTTCACCCCAGGATGCATGTCTACAAGTATAGAGCAGGGAACCCTATGGGGTTCCCCACTCCATGCTGACAGATGTGTACCCCAGATTGGACCAGATACCTGGGGCCACTGTCTCACAGGAGTGGACTCCTGAAGTCCCAGGTGTGGCAGGGGTATGATCCAACAGGACAACAGTGCTGGGTGACATCTGTACCTGACAGACAATCAACGGGGATCAGCTGTACACGTCCCAACACATCTGATTCTGTGACAAAAGCAATGTCTGTTTCTAGCATAATTGTAATACTGTCCAGATTTGAGATGTACCACATGCCAAGGAAGAAAGAGACTCTTGAAAGAAATAAATTTGTCCGCAAACAAACAACAGGAGAAAGTGTAGAGCAGTATCTTACTGAACTAAAGAGAGTGAGCAAGAACTCTGCCTTTGGAAATTTGACAGAATCTCTGCTTAGAGATTCCACCTCACAGAGTGAATTTTAGGAGTGCTAAGCGAGGGAGAGTGAACAGCCCAGCATTCAGCAAGTGTGAAAGGCAACATGGCCCTAAACATTGTGCTGCATTTGGAAAGCCCTGTTTTAACCATAACAATTTTTCCAGGTACTTCAGACCCCAAACATAAAAATCTCTAGCACATCCATTTGAGATCATACCTGAAGAATTTTATGTAGCTATAGTAGAATCAAGAATACTTAATGAGAGGGACTGGATTTTGCTAGTAAGTATAAGGAGCAATTATTTCATTTAAATTGGACACTGGAGTTCAGGATAATATTTTACCAGAGTATGAATATAGAAAATTAAAATGGAGAATGAAAGTAAGCCCATCAAACACTTAAAACACTGGCTGTTCAGGAACAAATATACAAGAGAAATATGCATTGCTAACATCTAGTGTAAAAGCAAGGCCTACAAGCTCCTGTTCATTGTGTTAGGTAGAGAGGTGACAGCAATTTTGCATTTGGAACCTTGTAAGAAATGGAATTTAGTTGTGTGTGCTTGCAGTGCAAGAAGACACAACATTTATGCCTCCTGATGATGCTTTTGGTCACTGCAACCTAAACCTTGACAATCTTAAGAAGAAACAAATTGTACCAGAATACAAACAACCATATTCCTATTGGAAGAAATGCACCTACAGACACAAATACAAATATTGTCATGCAGAAAAAGGAAATTAGCCTCAGTGGTCTGTAACTAATGATCTTTGTGCCCAGTGCGGAGGAATAGCTGCCAAAAGCACAAGTCTATTGCCGGTCCCAGTATAAGCAAATTTTGGATGAAAAGTGTCCCACCAAAAATAAATCAGAAACTGGATTTGATACTTGCCAGTCTGAAAAGAAAGTGAAACCACCAGAAAAACTCACAGGGACTTTTTAAAAGAGCTGCAGGGAATAGGAGAATAAGTGATAAAAAGTCACTTCAAAGTGAAGTATTATTAACCTCTCCTCTGTATACAGGTATTAATCGATTTTTGTAGTTATTGTTAAGAAGGAAGATATAATAATAGAAGTTGTCATTTAATGATGTTCCCTAACCAAGAAGACTATAGGGCTAGGGACAGACATTCAAAAATCTGGAGCATGAATTCATTAAATCTTTGCAGGTTAGTCTAACCTGCCTAGGTTGAACTGGTCTGTAACAGCACAGACATTCCATCTGGACTGAGCAAATGTGGGCACATGCCTGCAGTTGCTCAGGCTAGAAGATAGGGGGTGCTAGAGTGTGCCCTTTGCTGCAGGGAAGCTGTGCTTGAGGCGGGGGGGAGCATGGCCAACCCAGGCTGAACTGGCCAGAGAGGAGTTGAATTCCCCACTCCTTGTCCCACTGGCAGAAACCTGAGCCGGATCTGTCAGGAGCTCCCCCATTGCTGCTGCAGCAGCAGGCAGTCATGGCCCCTGAGGCAAAGGGGGCAGGGAAGGGGGTTATTCCCCACTTTACACACACTGCCCCTGGAAGATCACAGCTGGGTCTGTCCGCCTCAACTGCCACCGCTGCTACTCGCTCCCTGCTGGGGGCAAGTGGTGGAATAAGCCCCCTCCTGTCCTCTCCGCCAGAGGGAGAGGAAATAACCCCCATCGCTGCTCCCCCAAGGGGTCCTGCTGGCCAGCATCTGGCCATGCTCCTGCCCTGCTCCACTGCTACAGTGGGAGGGTGCAGCGCCCTTGATGGGGGCAGCAGCTCCTGTCCGTGTTGGGGAGTGCAAGCCCCTTCCTGTCAGGGGTGCCCCACTACAGGCAGGCAGAGCTGCGGTGGACTGCACGCGGCAGCACTGAGGCCTGGAGGAGGCCAGAGCCCTTTAAGCCCCCCACAGCACTGCTGCCGTCTGCAGCAGCTTTCATAGATTGTATAGACATTAGGGGATGGAAGGGACCTTGCAAGATCATTGAGTCCAGCCCCCTGCCCATGGGTGACTGGTGCCACCTTAGTCAGGAGGGGCATATACCCCCCCAGCAACCAATCAGCAACCAGGGGTGGTACCCCCATGGCAGATTCCACTGACTGGGGTGGGGTGGGGGGTGGGAATGATCACTGAGGCCACTTCTGTAAGTGCCATGGCACTCTAATCCCTGGCTGGCGCTTGCAGGGGGAGCACCAGCACTCCCACCTGCCTGTTGTTTAAGCAGTGAGTATGGCCAGTCAGGGGGTGCACCGGTGCACTCAGGGGGTGCATGCACACCCCCGTGCACTCCCTACACATCACCACTGCCCCTGCCATAGGGAGGAAGTCTGCTGGGGTCAAATGATCCCAGCAAGATAAGCATCCAAATGCCTTTTGGATGAATCCAGAGTACAGAGCACAGAGCAAGCTGTGGCAGTGGCGGCCAGGTTGGGCAGACCCCGCTGCAGTGCTCTGGAAGCAGAGGAGGGAATAATCCTGCTCCCTGCCCCCCCTCCAAAGGGCCCTGGCAGTCAGCATCTGGTCCCACCCCTGCCTTCACCCGGCTGCTATAGCAGCGAAGGGGGAGCAACCATGATGGGGGCAACAGCTCGTCATGATTTCCCCAAGTGCAAGCCTCTTTCCAGTGGGGAACCATGCTGCGGGTTGAGGAAAGCTGCCGCAGAGTACAGCTGACTGCGCGAGGCTTGGAGGACTCTGGCCCACTCCAGGCACCAGTGCTGCTGTGCATAGTCTGCTGTGATCATTACAGCTTGAGTCTCCTGGTAACCATTAGCCATTGCAGACAACCATATAGTAAATGTTAACTCCAGAAAAAAAATCACAAGAATATCCACTCTGATCCTCTTTGCAAACCAAAAGCCACAAAATAGACTCTAGTTCCTTGTAACAATCTTTACTACAAAAGACCCAAGGCCTCAAGAACGCAATAAGAAGTGGTAATCAAAAATGTCTGGTAAGAGAGAAGAATTCCCTTGCAATTACCACCTATGTATAACAGTTCAACAAAACTATGTTGTCTCTGCAGTCCTAACAGGAGAAAGATCTATAAAATTTCTAGCATTAAACATAATAGATTTTGTCCGAAGCACCCTTGAGAACAAAATAAGGATTGAGTAAAGGTGATGCATTTTTTATCAGTCAATTTCAGCAGGCTATATAGTCTGTTTACTAAGTAAAGTGCATTTTCTTAACAAATAGCAGAAATATTTCTGACAGTAGGATCATCCTATTTAGACGGTTAGCTGGAAGAGATGCAAAATATTCCTCTTTGATTTTGACAGTGATATTGATTCTGGTTGGTATTTGCTAGCAGATTCCTAGAGGGTTTTTTATTATACAGTTGGTTGCAAAGATGAGAGAGAGAAAGGATTTTATTGCTGAGATTAAATGGATATGTACAAAGAAAAACACATTGTATTGTACATATATCAGACATATGTCCAGAGGGAAGTGAACAGCTCTTGGAGAAATAAAGCATTCATCAATGTGCAGGGGAGGATTTTTATTGTTATGACATTAACAAAACTTAACAAGTATCAAACACTGAATAGGTAAATAAGATTAATGCTTAGCTTTTGCTAATTAACACCCAATTGCACTGCAGTCTCTAATGTGTCAGAAAAAATAAATCACCACTAAAGTTTGGATCAAACTGAGTTTTTCATCCTGAAAGGCTTTTTTGTTGACCATTTAAATAGTAAATACTGAATAATTCAGCAATCCACTGGAGCTTTCATCTATAGTACATGGGTAACCAAATTAACCTTAGTAAAACACCCACTGTTTTTTGTATATTAGGTTTACACCAGAGATTGAGTTGGCCTCATATATCAGCACTGAGCTACTTCAATGACTGGCACCATAAAAGAGCTTAAGACAGAAGAAAAGCATGGATTTTAAAGTATTAGCCAGAGTCTCCCAGTGACTTAACAAGACTAAATCCAAACATGCTGTGAACATGGAAACATGCTGCGGGGACAATTCCCAAAGGAATTGGTGCCAAATTCTGTTACAAGTTTCATAAATCTGTATGGGTTTCATGCTAAGGGTTCTCAGAGGTACTAACCTGATTCCAAGGCACTGTAACTGATTTCATGAGGTCACCTCAGAGTTACATGCATGTAACCAAAAGCAGAGTATGGCCCTTGGTGCATGTCATCCAACTGTCTGAAGATTATAGCTTAAAACCAGAAGGGAAGTACGACATGAAATAGATTGGAGCCTTTAAAATAAATAAGAGTCACTATTTTTGTGTGATTTCTCATTAATTGCACTGCATTTCTTGCAACATACTCCTATAATTTCTGCTCCCTGTATCATGTATTTCTAGTATTCTTTTACTGCTGTTCTTGTCAAGAGGGGCTAAATGCATGTTTAGACCAACCCAATTATCTTAAATATTGTATTTTCTCATACACAACCCTTTCCTCCCATTATAGCTTCCTAAAATTGGGGTGTATGTTTTGAGCTGGGAAGCTGTTTTCTTCACTGGAAAAGAAGCATGCCTAAAAATACCTTGTTATGCCATGCAGCTGCAAAGATGGCTTCTAAGATGGCAGAGTCCTGTATTTACTCTTTCATAACTATAACTATTGGCTCAGCATTGTATCTTCTGTCTCAGCAGCAAGGGAGTTGCTGATAGTACCTGATGAGGCTTCTGAGATGGAAACAACACTTTATTTACAGAAACTGATATAAAGGACAACTTACAGGAAAGAACTAATAGTCTTGCTACTGCCTTTTTAAGGGTCTGGGGCCCAACTTTGTGTGATATAAGATTAAATTGTCCCAGAAATAAAGTGTCTAGGAAGATTACAATTCAGGAGACAGTCTGGGTGAGGCACTTGGCTCCAGGAACTTCCTGTTGTCACAGTTGCTGAACACAGTGTGTGTGTCTAAACGTGCTGATTTAAGGTGCATTAGCCATTTTTAAGGTGCCTTAAGGGTGTGGGTCTACTGCGGAGCTAATTACGCAGCTCAGCAGTAAACCTCTCATGTACATGCACCTACTGTGTAATACTATACTGTCCGCAACTGCTTCATTTCTTCCAATTGGAGAATTTATTGCTTTACTTGTCCTCTACCCACTTTAACCTTTCAATGTTAGATGGGTTATAGGTAGTGCAAAAACAAAGAATAAATTCCAGTAAATACAGCCCACATAATTCTCTCATAACTTTTCAAGCCCTGCTTTGAAATTTTATCCACAAGGTCATCTTTTTTGTTGTGACAATTTGTGTTTTTTCTGAAGTCTTGACGTCTGAAGTCTGGCACGCTGCTAACTTAGGTTAAATTACATCTTTATTCTTTACTTCCAATTATTCTATAAAGGAGATACATGGAATTCAAAGGCTTGTGATGGTAATGTTTTGTTCTTGTGCTTCCATATTTCAGGATGTTGTACACCCTGAATCAACTTTTTAAATAAGAAAAATAATTAAGTAATGTATATTTTAATCTCAGTTTGTTACTATATCCTATAAGCCAGATGCTTTGATGTAGGTTTAAAATGCATCACTTTTTTTTACTAGTTGATATGTGATACACTAAAATATTTATTAAGATTATAAATGGTGAGTTTATTACAAGTCCGGTTAATATCTATTTATAAGAATTCAACCTCACTCCTCAACGAAGAAAAAAAATTATTCTTTTTATCATACTATAATTTATCTTACAACTGTTTTACTCTTCTATAAAAAAAAAATATGTTTCTGCAAAAAACACCATATTTACTCACCTATCATGCACAATCCTCTCCTTAAAATTAGCCTTCCAATATGGGTATCTTAATATCTTATCTTAATATCTTAAGCAGAAAAGCTGATTTTCTGTCCAGAAGAGCAGTCCAGAGATGCTGCAAGATGTTTGTTGTTTCTTTTTCTTCTCTTTCCTTCAACAGCTGTATGGAGACAGAGTTGGAGTTCAACAGGGACAGATGCAAGAGTGCAGTATTGTACCTTTATTTAATTCCTCTCCAATGTTAAAACCAACTGCACAGCTGCAGCAGTGGCATTTTTATTCAGGCAGCACTGAGGGGATCGTTTGACTTCAGGGCTCATTATAATCTATCTGATTCCTGCTAATCAATCTTCACTCCACAGATGTTAAGGACCCTTTCTCCTCTTTAAGGGTCTTGATGTTCTACTAATGAAGCAAGCCTTTCTTTGGTAATTTTGTTGCCTGTTAATTACTTTACCTCTCTTTTCTCCTATTTCACAGTTTTTATCTCTTTTCAGAATTGTAGATACACTCATGCAATGCAGACTTCAGCAACAGCTACAACTTCAGCTTTTGACTGAGCAGCTGAGAGTTGCTGGCAATTCAAGTGTGAAATGGCTAAAACTGTAGGCATTGCCCTAGTAGAAAAGGGATGCCAAGATTAACTAAAGATTAGGCTCCATCCTTACTCTATGCAGCCATAACTCTGGAAAAATCTTTTTTCCTTCTTTCTGTATCCAAACAAGGTGTGTGCCTTATTAGAGTGCATGTAGTATGTGAGAAAATTAGGTGACAGAAAAAGTGAAAACATACTAAGAATATTTTATGAGCTAAGAGCTAAACATGAATTCAAGCCCAGTGACTATATTTGACTTGTACAACTTCCACTAAGTCCCAATATCAAAAAGAAAACCCCTGGCATTTACATTCAATCATTTTTTCTTAAGAAATCTGCAGATTACAACTGAGCTAAAATATATTGAATCTAATTTGGAAACAAAATTTACTGCAGCCAGAATCTATTAACTGACATGGAGGAAAGATGGGTCTTGCATGCCCTACATGCATAAATTGAGTATTAGAATAGCCACCATGCTATGATATTAGGAACCAGATTATAGAGTTATTTTTATGGCCCTTAGGAAGTAAACCACCTATTCAGACAAAATATTACTATTCTCTCTTTAACAAATGACAATCATTTTAAATCTACCAATCAAATCTACTGACCAATTGTGTTGGTCTTTCATCAGTCCCAAGGGACGCCCCTGCCCATTACAGGACAGGAAGGCCCGAGTGAGGAAGATTCCTTACCCTCCATCAATGCTGACCTTGTGAAGGAACACCTTGAGAGGCTGCATACCTTCAAGTCAACAGGTCCTGGCAGTTTACACCCCAGGGTACTCAAGGAGCTGGCTAGCATCACAGCCCAGCCCCTGGCACGGATCTTTGAGAATTCCTTGTGCTCTGGTGAAGTGCTTGAAGATTGGAAGAAGGCCAATGTGGTGCCTATCTTCAAGAAGGGGAGGAAAGGGTATCCAGCAAACTACAGGCCAATCATCCTGACCTCTATCTTGGGGAAGATCCTAGAAAAGATTATCGAAGAGACCATCCTCATCAGACTGGCCGATGGCAAAATCCTGAGGGATAGCCAGAATGTTTTTGTCATGGATAGGTCTTGCTTGACCAATCTTATTTCCTTTTATGACCAGGTGACCTATCACCTGGACAAGGGGGAAGAGATTGATGTTATATATCTTGACCTTAAAAAAGCCTTCGATCTGGTATCCCATGATCACCTCTTGGCAAAACTGGCCAACTGCGGCCTCACCTTCTCCACAATCCACTGCCTGGGGAATTGGCTACTTGGTAAGACCTAATGATGTGGACATTGGCATCAGAAGCGGACTGGTCAAGTTTGCTGACGACACCAAACTTTGGGGTAAAGCATCCACACCTGAGGACAGGAGGGCAATTCAGGTTGACTGTGACAGGCTCAAGAAATGGGCAGACAAGAACCTGATGGCATTTAACACTGAAAAATGCAAGGTTCTCCACCTTGGGAGGAAAAACCCACATCATGGTTATAGGCTCGGCAGTGCTACACTGGCTAGCACTTTGGACGAAAGGGACTTGGGGGTCATGACTGACCACAAGAAGAACATGAGCCTTCAATGTGATGCTGCAGCTAGTAAAGCAAGGAAAACACTGGCTTGTATCTATAGATGCTTCTCAAGCAAATCCCAGGACGTCATTCTCCCATTGTACTTGGCTTTGGTGAGGCCGCAGCTGGAGTACAGCATCCAGTTTTGGGCTCCACAATTCGAAAAGGATGTGGAGGAGCTTGAGAAAGTGCAGAGGAGAGCCATGCACATGATCAGAGGTCAGGAAAAATGACCTCATGAAGAGAGGCTGAGAGCCATGGGACTCTTCAGCCCAGAGAAGCACAGTCTAAGGGGTGATCTGATGGCCACCTATAAGTTCATCAGGGGTGCTCATCAGGATCTAGGGGAACATCTGCTCAACAGGGTGCCCCAAGGGATGACAAGATGGAATGGTCACAAACTCCTCTGTGACTGTTTCAGGCTGGACACAAGGAAGAACTTCTTTATTGTCCGAGCCCCCAAAGTTTGGAATAAACTGCCACCGGAGGTGGTTCAAGCACCTACTTTGAACGTCTTCAAGAGACGTTTGGATGCTTATCTTGCTGGGATCCTATGACTCCTGCTGACTTCCTGCCCTTTGGGCAGGGGGCTGGACTCAATGATCTCCCAAGGTCCCTTCCAGCCCTAATGTCTATGAAATCTATGAAATCTATGAAATTTAACTGGATGCCTGCTTAACAGCAGATAACTTTACAGTTATCTCCTGAGTGGAGTCAAAACAGAGTATGAACCACAAACACATCATATTTTGAGAGTTACTCCAGCTCGGGGTTAAATTAGCAATGGCAAAACCCTTGATTACAGGTGAAAACATTTGCATATTTCCATTGAAAGTCCTGTCACCAAATACACTGGTATCCATATGTTAGAATGATATCGTGACCACTCACAAGCTGGTCAGACAGTCTTCAAGTGATCATCGCTGACATTTATTTGTGATGAAAGACTAACCAGTGGAAGAAAAGATGAGATGCCTGTGAGGCAGGTTGTATTACAACCCAAGAAACTCATGAAGACAATCTGTTAAACTTCATGTAATGGAAGATTCCTGCCTGGAATTAGGTTTGTTACAGAGACAAAGTGCCCAAAGGAATAAGCTAAACAATGCTGAAAATTATGCAAAGAAATTTTGTGCTTGCTCCAAGTCAGCCTTGGCACCCACTGATATAATTAGTACATTGTGAATTCACACACTTATGTTGCCTCTTATTGTTTTTAAAAAACCTGTCATCTTTCAATAAGGTAAAAACCAACAGCCTGATTTCCTATTGTCTCTGAAGTGTATAGGTCCCGATTCCTAAAAGAAGAGATGCATTTGTTTGTTTAAGCAGCTACAATTCCAACTGGATAAATTCAGGCCATATACTTGCTAGTAATAAATGAAATTATTTCTGTAGTGTGTATTCATTTTACTAACCTCCTTAACTCAGTCATCAAATGAATGGCTACTCCAATTACCATCTCCGTTCTCCGTCTTTCAAAAAGCATTCAAACTGTTTTCTGTCTGACCTATGTTTCTCTAGTTTTAACCTACTTTTTCTGATATAAGATTTATATTACAGTAGTGCCTACAATATCAGGTCCTGTTTTGCAAGGCACTGTACAAACACATAGTATGTGCCAGGTCCTGCCACTTCCTCCCATTTAACATTGCCAATGTCTCTTTCTCCTCAACAGCATCCCTTCTTCCCAGAATTTGGCCAAGAATTTTTGTTCCGAGTTACAGTTGCATTGGTGTGGGTAAGAAAAGGGAAAAGGTAGCTCTTAAATGCAGCCCCTAGTTTCTTCCTTTTCCTGTATATATTTGGTTGGATTCTATTCACTTTTACACCAGTTAAAGTCATTACCTTAAATGCGACTTTTTTTCATCATTTGCATTGCTGAAACAGAAACCTCAGGCCCATTTGTTAAAAGGCTTTCAGATATGTAAAGATGTGAAGCATAAGACAGATAAAGATTAGACTGAGATTTTTATAAACTATTCTTTGATATGCTATTTATTATTTATGAATTCTCCATCCCAAGTTGGGGTGTGATATTATATTGCCATAAACCCATATATATATTATATTTTTAGCTTTGCTATTTCCTCAGTGAAAATAGATTATGTATTGTTTTTGCAGTCTAATTGCAAATTGTCAACGTGAGCTGTTAAAACACAGACTTTCCCATGCTTATACATTTGACTACCATGGTGATGTGGTACCAAAGCATTCAATTTTCAGTGTGCAGTACTGTATAAAAAAGGTGCATGTTAGACTGCAGAAAACATGTCATTTGATGTGTGAACTTGTTGAGGTAACAGATGTCTGACAAAGAAAGAAGCTTATTAGTTGTGACCCCAGCTGGCTGTTACAGGATTCCTTATCAGCTAAGGGATCATACATCAACCACAAAAGAAAAAGATAAGTACTGCTTCTCATCCATGATAACAATATTCTGAGTAATCAAAGCAGCCTGAGGAAGAGATGACATCAAGTTTGAAATGCTACAAAACATACAAGAAGCGACTGAACAGCAAAATCATGTTAGGGAAGTCAAGGCAGTATGTCTAAAGCCAAAGTAAAAATGAAAGGTATCTGTATTACTCTGAACTCATACAATGATCCACAGAGAACAGGACCTGGGTCCTATATTTAGGGAAAGGGATTAAAAAAAAAACAAAACCCAGTCAAGCAGACGAACACCAAAAATATGGCCAAATTCTCCCATGCAACTTCAGATGTTCTTTAGTACTAATATAAACTCCTCAGGCTGGTGTAAACTGGCATAACTCTAATGAATTAAATAGAGGTACAGCGGGGGGGGGTGTCTTTTTGTTTGTTTGTTTTTTTTACAAGTGGATGGTCTTACTCTATCATTGGACTCTTTTAAGAAATACTATTACATAATACTATAGTTTTCTATGTGAGGAATGAGAACAGTCTTTTCTTCATTTATTTTTAAATGCACTGGACATTTATAAAATCAAAGAAAAGTAAACCATCAGTTTCTCTGTCATCTGTGTAGAAATCAAAAAGGAGTTTGAGGGGAGCACTTGGTCCTCAAGCTTGATGCAACATTAAATGGCATGACTTTCAACCTAATACATACCAGATCTTTGCATTCATGTTGGCATTACAACACCTAGAAATTACATACATGGCCCCAGAAGCATTAACCAAATTGACACACGTAGGCAAGAAGGATCAATGAAGAAATTAAAGTGTCTCCCCAGGATGACCTAGTTCACTTAAACACTCAGAAGGGAAGTGCCTACCATAAGCCAACAGGAAATGCTAGGTACAGAACTCTCACTCCTCCTCAGAGCTCGGGTGTCCCCATCACGATCAGGACCCAGAGCACCCATTGAACCTGTTTGGATAAAACCTAGCTGAACTAGGATGCATGAATCATACTACCCAAATCACTGAATTCAGTAAAAAGTGCAGCATAAATTACTGGCTCTTGAACATGAAGGTGGGAATGAACTCACATTTTGCGTAATAGCACAGGGATCAGACCAGGAAGTAGAAGACCAGGGATCCATGCCTTCCTCAGTCTGAGGTAGGGGTGCTACTTGTCTGGAGCAGGGTTGACCTGGATTACTTTTTTGATTTACATGAAAATTATGCTTAAGTCTCTTTAAGGCATCTGTGAGAATGATTTAAATCCTACAACAGCCAGCTGGGGTCACAACTCATAGTCCTAAGAGTCAAATTCAAATCATTCCCCCCACTGAATGATGGTAAGTAGCACTTATGGCCAGGTACAGACATGATACTTTTACAGGTATAAATGATTAGAAACTGGTCTATACCTGTAACAGAACAGAAGTTTGGCACACACAAGATGGTTTAAAAATGGCAGAACACAGTCTAAGATTTGTCTCCCATGCCAAAGAGTGAATGTGTGTTGTGTTTGCTACCCATTTAAACTAAGTCACATACAGAAAACTGTGTAACTTAGATAATTTCTGCCTTTGGCTTCTTGAGTGTCTGTACCTAGCCTATATAGCTAACTTGAGATACTAGTGCCACGCAAATTTTAGATTCTTTTCTGTACTGTGCTACTCACTTTCTCTTTCTGATAATGCTATGGCCAAAGCACCTTCCACCCCTCCTAAAGCTGACCAAAGAAATGTCTACACAAGATACTAAATGTACAGTAGCTTAATAAAACTGTACAGCAGCATGTCATAGCACCAACAGTGCTAATACACTACTGTGCACTATTATTAGCCTACTGCACAGTAGTGTCATTAAAAAGGCATTTGCCAGCTCTACTGCACAGTAAATCCAGTTACTGCACATTTATTTAGTACTTGAATATAAAAGTACTAAATAAATGTGCAGTAATCACTTTGCAGTAGTGTCTTGTGTAGATGCCCCCCAAGAGAGGAAGATATGTAGAGTCAGAAAGAAAGCCAACTATAACAAGCATGAGGCTGTGTGATCGTTGCTATTGTAGAAGGGAGGGGCTGCTGGATTCTACTTCCACTGAGGCAGTATCTATTCTATTCCACAGCTGTCTGTCCATTTTATCCAATAACTATTGAATGCAAAACACAGAAACCCTGTTGTAGGCAGGGGCCAGAACCCAAGGTCCCTTCCCTTCCCTTCCAGGACACTACCCATCTCATTGAGCCACACACCCTTTTACATGCTCATCTTCTGCTCCCAGCAGTGCCTAGCTCTTGACTTGGTGGCAATTTGCTAGTTATCAGGAGAAAAAAGTGCAAACTCCCTGCAGGTCAGGGAGGCCAAAACCTGAGTTTTCCATTCCCTGCAACCTAACCATTATACCAGGGGTGTCAAAATCACCCTGGGTCCCTGGTCAGATCCAGACTATGGGGGCTCCATCCAGGCCCAGTGACCATATCAGTGAGTCTGGTGGTGGTAGTGGGAGTCTGGAGTCATGCAGTGGTGGTATTGGTTGGGTGGCAGAAAGGCAAGTGAGGTCCATATCTTCACAGCCCTTGCTTGCCTGCTATTGCTGGCGGCTATATCCATCTGGGCCCAGGGACCTGAATTCTGTGACAGGCCATGCTCTACTAGCCCTATTCCCCAACTACTAGTGAGCCAGGTGCAATAGTTCAACAGGCCAGATCCAGCCTGTGGGCCATATGTTTGACACTCCTACATTAGGCTATTTAGCTAAATGATCCAGGGCTGTCCTCGTCCTCCATGTTCTGTGAATTACCCAAGTAATTATGTAGGAGTGTTCAAGTGATGTTATAGCTGTGATGTTCCATGAAATACATAGAAAGCAAGGATTGTTGTGGGTGATATCTTTTATTGAACCTACTGCATGGTTGGGATAGATTTAGACAAGCTTTCGAATTCCACAAAAATATTTTGCCTCCCAGGTAGTTACATGCATACCTTGGGGAATAAGATCTAATACCTGCATAAGTGACCTGCAAAGCCAGTTATATGGCTAAAATTATTTTATACCCGCCTAAAGTACTCATACCTGCCTCTGGGTAGAGTTGCATTTGGGCCTAAATGTCTAGAAGGGGTTTGTGAATGACCACATACTCAGAAAGCACATTTTATATTCTCCCTGTTTCTATAAAGCGGTGCTCCCCAAATTTCTGAAAGCTAAAATCTGGCCATCCCTAAGAAAGAAAAACTGACGGTGTCTTTACTTCAACTTTCATGTGTTGACAAAGGCCAACTTATAATGAAACATTATACTTAGTAGATTGTGTAAATCTTTATTATTTGGTCTTTCTTCTCTTTTCTTATCTGTTTTGATGAACTAAAATAGTTCATGACATTGGCATTTAAAATATTGTCATTGACACCTGACTAAGTAACCATCAAAATGAATGGGAAAACCTAGAAAAACATGGAGTGCTTAAGGGCACCCTGCTGAGCATGATAAATTTACCCTGTAAACATGGTTTGATTCTGAAGAACAACTGAGAGCTTTTCCTAGCCTTTTGCACCCTCGTGGGGATGAATTCAATTCTCAAAATTTCCTATGGAAGGAAAAATCAGCGCAAATTATTTTAAAATAACTGAAATGTTTCATTAAAAAAAAAATCTGAAATGAAATTGAGTCTAGAGCCCAAATATTGAAACCCATGGTTCTGCCATAGTTCACAGGGTGCCTAACCTCCTGAATCCCATCGCATCTAGTCACTGTCCCAGGGCCACAGAGCTTGGGAACCAGGGATTCCATGTCCCCAGATATGCAGCAGCTATTGCACCTCCATACATGTATCTATAAACTCTGCCTGTCAGGAGAACTTAGCACAGCATCAGAGGTGCGCTAATAAGTTAGCTAAACTACTTCCAGTTTGAAAGACAATGTTATATTTTTTCACACGTCACCTCAGTTGCTGGAAATTGGAGGCATGTCTGAAATAAAGAAATATAGCTGAGCCCTCTATGCTCACTAAGCTTCCTCCATCCAGTATGCACATGGATACATTTCACTTGGTTAAAGGGACACTTTCAAGCTGTTGCAGACCTTGCTACCTTGTTCAACAGCAGCATACCGCCTGTCTGGCAGCACTTGAGAGTGTCTTTTTAACTAAGTGAAAAAGGGGGAAAGGGAAAGTAACCCTGCATGCACTGGACAGTGGGCAGTGCAGTGATCACAAAGGCTGTCTAGTTGCTGGCTGTGATTTGGAGCCCTGGGGTAACTAAGCAGCACTACTGTCCCTTTCCCCAAGTAGCATATCTGGTCTAGTGTAGGGAGCAGGGCACTAGCCGTGGATACTGATTTATAGGTGTGCCAGACTGGCACCCCCAGGGAGGCTGTACCACAAGATTGCTGCAGTGCGTGTGTGAGGAGACAGCGCCCCAGCCACAGCAGCCAGTGTCAGAGTGCACAGAGCCAGTGTCTCAGCTGCACCAGCCTGATCCTGAACAGCAACCAGTGCAGAGAACCTAGACCTGAGCAGATCAGATTCTGTCCCCCACTCCTTTCTCTTTGTAAGTTTTAAGTATTTTAGAATTTACTTGCCAGCATTTTGAAGGAAAAAAAAAATCTTTTCTTCCTTCATTCCCCCTCTCAGAAATGAGGTGTCTCTCTGATTCAGGGGCATGTGGTTTGTAAATAAATACGGTATGCATGTAAAGGATGTGGCATGTCTCGGTACAGTGCTCCCTAATCCCCAACAAGGTTTTTATAGACAGACATGCTCACTGAGCCCTGGCTATATCTGGGTCTTTGAGTTTACAGCCAATCTGCTGTGAGCAAGGCTTTACCGGTCTGTATTTCCATATTGGAAAGCCAGGAAGCTCCAAGAGCCATAGTTTATCTCCCAGCTCTGGAATCTTTGATAGATGCTAGGTTTCCAGGCTTCCAGCTCCACAACGGGGAGCATATATGCTGTGATTTGAGCCAAGTTCTTAGGCCATTCGGGATTCCTGATGCAGAGTCAGAAGCTGAGTCTTGACAACACCTCTGACTCCAATGGTTCCTACACTCCATAACAGGGAGATCTGGATCATCAACACTGAGGCAGTGCATATGGTGGAACTGTCCTAGAGCTAAGGTTGCCAACTCTGACTGAAGCTATTCCGGGAGATTTTTTTTTTTCCCCAACATGACATAATATCATTAATTGTACTATTCAACTTGTTCACAACATCAATCTCCCAGATTGCTTTCAATAGTCACCAGGAGATTGATGCTGATTCCAGGAGACTCCCAGCCAATCCAGGAGGATTTACAATCCTACCTAGAGCTACAGACCTCAAATCTCCATATATACAAGCTGGTAGGAAATCAGGTAATTTCTGACACAAGTCCGCTTGCCTCTTGCTGAACGTTTGCCCAGATGACTGTATTTACATATACATTTTGACTTCAATGAATCTATATGTTCTAACAGCCTATTTAAGTGCAATTCTTGACCAATTTTTTCAAAAGCACTACCATCAGTAGCCATATAGTCAGTAAGAAATCAGTTAGAGACTTTGCAGAGGTGCTTCAGGACATTTTCAAAGAAAAGAAGTGCAACTGACTACACCATTGTGCTTCCAACCCCTCATGGATATACTGAATAGATATATTTTCCCCTCTGAGAGATTAAATTCACAGCAATAATTGCAGCATTTTAATTGAAGTTGTACATATGCAAAAAAAATATTCTCCTGTCCTGTCTATTTTAATTTTAAACTCTTTTATGGGAAGAGAGATGCCAATTCCCCAGAAGCTCTTAAGACTACAGATAATATTTTGCAATAAAAGTAAAAAATGTTTCTTTTTCTACTTGCTTGAGTCAGGCACTCGCATAGTATTGTCTAAGGGGAAATAAAAAATAAAATTAAACCTGAAAGCTCCCTCCCTTCCCTCTTTAGGCAGGTACTGACTGATGAATAGCTTAAAATTTCACCACATGAGTATTTAGTGCGCTAATAAATGCCTTTTCCTCACATACATGGGGAGAGGACACATCCCTTAATGCAGCATTCATCTATTGAGTCATTTAATGTTCAGGAGCTAACACATTGAGTCACTGTATTCTTTGCCAGCCAGATGGGCAGGTGAGGCTATTTAATGCTTATAAATGTAGAGAGGGTGTGGGAATGTCTCAGTGAGCCTGAGAAAATAAACCTGAAAGGTGGCAAACAATTGCTTCAACTGTGTTATGTTGCTTATGTTGAGTTAATATTTCTGATATGGCTGTTTAAAGCTGAATCTAAGGGTTATTAGTTCAGGGTCCACCTGCACTTGTTGAAGATTGGATGGGGACCTAGACTACTTCCATTTACTTGTATCAGTCAGATCTAAACAAAAGACAACCCCTATGCAATTTTGCTGTACTGGGCAGGATTTCTACCAAGAAACACTATTGGCACGCTGATGTACCAGATAAAAAACTTGACTTCCCTTGTAGTAGTTCTCTTGTTACCTCCTTGAGAAGATAAAGACTATTGGATTCCCTTTTGTTATCACTCAAAAAGAAAGGTTTTAGTTTTAAGAGGGAATTACATTTCATACAGTTGTATACAAACAAATACTCACCACCTGCCATATTTTGGAACATGGGGACAGAGGACTGGAAAAGACTACATGGATCACTGAATCCAATACTATGCAACCACAGGGAACTATGTCATAGATACTAAGACCAAAAGGATCCTAAAAACTCTGCTTCATTCTCCTGAAATACATACAATAATCTACAAAAAGTCCCCGGATCCGAAACCAAACTTAACATCAGGACTAAGCCTGACAATAAGTTTTCAGAGTAAGCGAAAGGTTAAAAAATGTAATGAGTTATGGGAAGGGAGCAGGAAAGACTAAGATTGCTGTCAATTCCTTAGATCCCTACAATCATAGGGAATTTACTAGGTAAAATATGCTGGATGACACCGAGAAGTAAACCATGCCTCGAGTCAACAAAGGAAAGGATAACAAAAATCAAGGTGCCTTAGGGATAGATTTCATCTTGATCCTTACATTTATGGATTTAGAGAGAGGGAAATCTTCCTGACCCCAATAGAAGCCCTGGAGCTTGTTGTAGGAATCCTTAGAATAAAATCATAAAACTGTTTTCTGCGTTAGACCAACCTATTATTGCCTACTATAGCACCTTTCCTTACTTTTCCTGTCTAGTTTTCCAAGCAATAGCAAAATAACAAAATAGCTGAAATTAGGCTAGTATTTCCTTTTGGGGGGAAGGTTCAGTTTCTGACTATCATTTCAACAATTGTCACTGAAGCTACACAAATATGAGAAAAAATAATTTAATTAAATAAACCATTCAATAAAAACTGGCAAAGTTTTAGGTAACACCTGTATCACAAGTTCTCACATGGGCTAGGGACAGAAGTTGCACATAAACCGGTTTAAGTGATCAGAAATTGGTTTACACCTGCAACAGAACAGAAGCTCACTACACATAAACCTGTTTCAAAATGACTGAAACTGGTTTAAGATAAACCTGGCTGAATGTAGCATCAGATTGAACTGATTTGGGTCAAACCGGTTTATGAACCTTCCGTCCCACACCCCTTCCTGGTTCAAGTTAAATCACAGTCCCCCAGCATCCCAGCATGCTTTGAAGCCCTGGATGGGCTGTGTTGTCTGCTCCAGAGAGCAGGGCTGGCCCTGCCTAGGGTTACCATACATCTGGGTTTTCCCGGACATGTCCTCTTTTTTGGCCCCCTGTGCTGCGTCTGGGTGGGTTTTTAAAATAAGAGCAAATGTCCGGGTTTTTTGCTGTTTCCTCTGCTCTCCCAGGCTGGCTGCCTGGGACTGGGAGCAGTGGGCAATGTGATTGGCTGTTGGGGGTCATGTGTTCCCCACATGGGTTCTGCGAGTCGGGAGTGTAGGGTACCAGCAGGGTTGGGGGGCAGGGGCTCCAAGGGAGTGAGGGAGAGAGGCAGGACATGGGCATATCACTGCCCTCCCACAATCATATGCCCCTCTCCTCTCTCCTACTCCCCCCAGGTGTCCTCTTTTTTGCTGCTGGAAGTATGATAACCCTAAGTGAGGGCTGGCTGACAAGGGGATGGGGGGAGGGGGGGAAGTCCAGCTGACAATGCAGCCCAGTCTGCAGAGGGAGAGGGGAGGACTGCCCCTCCCAGGAAAACCCCAGCTGGGGTCTGGATCCAGGGCAGCGGATTAAACACCCCTTCCCCCACTCAAAGTTACTGCTGGCTGCAGCTGTAAATTACAAATCCCAGAGGCACCTAGAAGCAGGAAGAAGTGATGAGCAACATTGCAGACTCCTGCTGCTATAATTCTGAACTACAAATTCCAGAGACCTCAGAGCCAGCAGAAAGAGAAAGTGAACACAGAGCCACGGAGCCATGCTGTAGCACCCCTGGCTTCTGGCTTGAGCCACTGCAGACAGGTGGCAGCATTTCCTGAATCAAAGAAAAATGTCTGTTCACTTCTGTTTCAATTTAATCTGTGCAGTTCAGAGTATCCTGCAAAGACTGAATCAATTCAGCCTCGGGCTTTTTGACTATATGTACCTAGCCATGAAGTGTTAGTGCCCATTCCTTGGATCTGTACTGAGCATTGAACCATCTAAATAGACATCTCATTACTCTGCCTGGGACCACATTCCCAATAAAAATCATAGGCGCAGACAGAAGTGACAATTTTTGCCTGATCTGGCCACAGAAAGTAGTCTATAGCCATGAACAAACACAAGTGCATAGCTGCAGGCCACTTCAGAAATGGCTGATCAGGTGAAAATCTGAACCCTTATGGCATGAGGAGTCAGATGAAGATGTTCAAAACAGAACAATTTCTGTAACTTCTGTCTCTGCTGCCTCCCAGCCTCGAGCCATTTTCAGAATGGGAGTGGGGAAGAAGAGAGGAGGGAGTTCAGTCTGGAGGTTTTTCAGCCCCTACTGGAGGTGAAGGTGGGCTCCAGTTCACCCACCCCACCCTTCAGCACAGGCTGGGGAACCCCTAAAACAAACTCTCTCTCCTTCCTTTTCCCCCTCCCATTCTGAAACAGGGGCAGGCTGAGAGAGATGAGTGGCCATTGCTAGGAGAAACTGGCTGCAGGTTTGCAGCCAGCAGCTAGATTCCCCTCCCCCTGGAACAAAGAGTGAACTTCTGTTTGGTTTGGGGATCACTGTAACTTGGAATGCTTCCTGTAAAGCATGCTAAGTTACAGTGGGGAGCTGCACTTCTGTCTACCCCCCATATGATCAGAGACTGCTGAGGTACAGGATGACACTAGAAGCCCAATTTGACATGGATTTCCCAAATCAAAGTCCATGTATTGCTTTTATTTATATATAAATGTTATTGCTTTTATTTATATATGGAGATAATGGAGAACCAAGTCCCATTTCCTTTGGCCCTAAATCCTACCATTTTGACATTCTGGAATTGCTTGTAAAACTAGACAAGTATTTCTCCTGTGGTGGGTTTGTCTAATGGTGTTAGTTGGCTGTTGTGTGATTTCAGCAGCTTAGCTTCTAATTCTCTTGATCATTTGCACACTGTGTGGAGCCACTGTGGGTCTTCCACAGCATCTCAAGGCAAGCACTCTGCTTGCATGTACATACTGAGATCTACAGTTTTCACATACCCATCAGAAGGGGGCTTCAAATGTTGCTTTGCAATTAGTGATGAGAAAGAGCACTGAATCAATGTGTAGCAGGAGTAGTTTTTAGATTGGAGTCAGGCCAGATTTCTCCCCTAGCTGCAAAGACCCAGATGCAATGATGCCTGTATAATACAGATAACTTAAAGATGGTGGTTATGCATATATGCAAAGCTGTGAGTGGTATATTTCCTACTGTGTCTAAAGAGTATGTATACTATTATATACATTGTGTTAGAACATGTTTCTTAAGGGTTGGATTGCAAAACAAACTTCCCAGTTAGTCAGAAATAACTTCTATTTCTATTAGCTTGTGCCAGAAAGCATAAAACATGGTGCCGGAAATAATATAAACATTATTATACTTAAAGCTTATGGCAAAAAAATCTTTTCAAGGCATGAGTGATATGAATCATTTCATCAACTGTAGTGACTTGACTTTGTAACATGTCCGGCAGCTATTTCAATGTCCACAAAGCGAAATCTATTCAATCTGCTTATCTGCCTACTTTTGGGACAGCTGAAACCATAAGTAAACTGTTAAAATTATTTTTAACATACATATGCCTGGTTTAACAAGAACAGTCTCCTCTGTTTTATCCAAAACTTTTATTGAAAGGTATTGTTGTTTAATGAATTGTCTGTAAATTGCCTTCTGTTTTTCAGGAATGTCCTAGTTTCAAAATGTGTAAAATGATCTGCCTTATTTAGCAGAGTGCATCAAATGGAAAAACAAGTATTTATGCATATTTTTTCCTAAAACTTTCAAATTTTAGCATAAATGTTCATTTGTATGAAGATTTAGAGTCAAAATGTGATGGCTCATTTTTGTCATTCATCTATTGAAAAAGCTTCAGATGTAGAAGCCTGAAACATTACAGTGCAATACATAAAACAGTTTATTCATTGTGGATAATTAAGATCACATGGTCAAAGTTAATTGTTTGGAAATAAACTATAGGGTGAAAATTGGTAATCCAAACTAATGCTTAATGATTAATAGTACTTTTCTGTAAATCAGAGCTCATTTTTACACAGATAAATTGAGAATTTTCTTGTGAATATTATATTAACCAACCATTTATCTTTAAAAGAGTAGGAAAAAGCACAGTGGTAAAAAAACAAAATACATCTGTCAGATATATATAACACAATAAAAGAATGGATTCTAACATATGTGATGTGATTAAGATGTTCTGTAATTTTATTCTATACTTTTGATCCCTTTGCAATGAGCATGCTAAAATGCACTACTCACCTTTCCACAAGCAGATTTTCACATTTCTTTCCCACTATACATATGTATTTCTTATTATCATTACAAGTTTCAGGGGTGTTTTTTTTTCAGAAAGTGGAGAAAGTTACTAGGTGGAAGCTATTTTAGATTTGATTCTGAATAACATGGAAGAACCTTCTAAAAGTGGAAGCTAATTTGGATAAAAGTGAGTACAAAATAGTAAGGGTTTACTACTCTAAGAGAAGAAAGGAATAAGAGCAGTACAATAAGGATAATCTACTTTAAAAAAGTACCCTTCAGGCTCAGAAATGAAAAAGTGTGATCTCTTGGTAAAATAATCTAAGGCTTGGCAACCTACAGGCCACAGGCTGGATTTAGCCTGTGGAACCACCCTATATTAGACCCTGTTCTATTTTCTTCCATTGAATAATGGGGATGATAAAATTATAAAAAAGATAAAATTATTTATAAAATTTCAGAGGACACACTGAGGAGAACAGGGTGATAAATCAAAAAAGATCTTGATAAATTGAAGAAATGCTCTATATTTACAAGCTGAAACACAATAAAAACACAGTACCGCACAATAGTATTGCACAATATAAAAATAGGGAATGACTGGTTAGACAGCAGTACTGCAGAAAAAATTATCTGGGGATTGTAGTGAACTGCAGACTGACTATGAATCACTGTGATACTGCTATGTTGCAAAATAATCAAATCACATTCTAGGACCTATTCACATATTATCATAAGGAAGATATGAAAGACATACTAGGGAAACCTCATTTGGGGTGCTATGTTCAGTTATGGTAACTAGATTTTAAGTAACGTGTGCACAAATTAGAAAGGCAGAAAGCAGAGTAGGATGGCACCTTAGGGACTAACTGGTTCAGAGAGGCATAACCTTTCTAGATAACAGCCTACTTCTAACAGCTAACTACCTCTCTACAAATTGGAGAGTCCTGGTGTGAACAAGAGGTTTGGAAAACATCATCTATGAGGGAATATTGGAGGAAAAAATAAAAATGAAGGGGGCACAGGCTAACAGGCTTCTAGTATGACAATTCATAGATTCATAGATGCTAGGGTTGGAAGGGACCTCAACAGATCGAGTCCAACCCCCTGCCTAGGCAGGAAAGAGTGCTGGGGTCAGATGACCCCAGCCAGATGCCTATCCAGCCTTCTCTTAAAGAACCCTGAGGTAGGGGACAGTACCACCTCCCTTGGAAGCCCATTCCAAATTTTGGCTACCCTTACCATGAAGAAGTTTTTCCTGATACCTAGCCTAAATTTGCTCTCTGTCAGTTTGTGACCATTATTCCTTGTTACCCCAAGAGGCGCCCTAGTGAACAGAGCATTTCCGATCCCTTGCTGCATCCCCCTAATGAATTTGTAGGCGGCCACAAGATCACCTCTCAGCCTTCTCTTGCAGAGGCTGAAGAGGAAAAAGCCACCAATCACAAAGGGACTTAAACCCTCAATCTTCTGATTCAAAGTCAGATGCCATTAGGCCATGCGGTCATTCATAACAGATTGTTGTTTTAAAGAGGACAATTGGTTCCTATGTCCACTGATGCCATGGGCAGATGTTGATTTCTAGTGTTATGAATTTCTGTGAAATTATTAGCAATGGACACATGTAGCTGGAGAGCTACATGGGGCAGGCCCTCCTGGGGAAGGGGACAGGCTGCCAATAGGTAGTTGGCAGCAGCTGAACCCTATAGGGCTGAGATGGGGGAAGAAGGTAACTGTTCTCTTAGTCCCTTCCATTCCTTGCCCTCTGCACCAACCTGGGTCCCCTCTGGGTGACCTGAAAGGGTGCACATTCTCTTGAGGCTGGAGCCTCCAGCCCTGGACACACAGGCCTCCTGCCTTGTGCACTCCTCTGAGGTCATTCAGAGGGGTGCATGTAGCAGAGGCATTCTTCCAGGATGGTTCCACTGCAGGAAAATGGCCCCCACCACCCATTCCACGAATCAGCTTATTGCCCACTTTCTGGGACTGGAACCCTCTTGGGGCTCTGGGATGGCTCTACCCCGATCATATCTACCTCCTGCCCCATGCACTCCTCTGAGGTGACCCAGAGGGGTTCAAGAGACAGGGGCACTGGCTACCATGCCAGAGTCCCAGGAAAGTTCCAGGTTGGGGGAAATGCCCCCTGCTTTGAGCACCCCTCTGTGTCATACAAGATGGATACATGGAGCAGCAGGTAGGGGCAGTGCAGCTGGACCTGCTCCACACAATGGGGCAGGTCCATCTGCAGGAAACGTCCCCAACCAATGCGCAACTTGGCTTTCCAGTTTGGGCAGGGACAGAAGGTAGATGTGCAGGGCTTGAACCTTCCCAGGATAATTCCAGCTGGGGTGGGGGGTGCTCCCTGCTGAGCACCCAGGTATGGTCAGTGACTGGGAGAACAGGGTCCCAGAGGGTTCCTTAGAGTTCACCCCTGGCTGAGCCATCAAGGAGCAGTGCTCTCCTTCTCGCTTTCCCTTAGAGGGAATGGGACCGAGTGAGCAGAGGACTATGGGATATTGGGCGTCTTCAACACTTGAGAGAAGCATATATCTATTCAAGATAGTGTGGGAAGGGAGACATCTTCCTGGTTGGAAGAGGAAGAACTTTCTTGTGGAAGAGCCAGTTCTCTTCTGCAATAAACCCTTGTTGTCTTTCTGTTGGGAGAAAGGCTTTTCTCTCAGCACAAATGTAACACCTCTTTGTGGCATGATTTTGTGGCAAGAAGAAATTGGAAGAATTTGTAGCAAAGATTTAGATTGGAAAAAACCTCTCTGCCACTATAACTACAGTTAAACACTGGAATTGGTTACCTAAGAACTTTTTAATAAAAATCACTGAAAGTTTTTATGCACAAATTAAACAAATATCTATCAGCGATTGCATACCTGGCCTTGCTTCAAGACTGAAGGGTAAAGTAGATAATCCCTTTAGAGCTCCTCCAGCCTTACATTACTATGATTCTTTTCTGTAGCTCCATATTTTTAATTAAAAGCATCACTGGAAGTACATGAATTATATCTGATACTGTATACAACACAATCACTACTTGTCTGCAAAGAAAGACTCATAAAGCCAGCTTTATCCTATTTCTAAAATTTGTTATCAGTATTACTAGTTGATTATTCAATAAAGAAGAAAGAAGTCATAAAAGATCTATTTTACTTTTTAAAAATAGTGGATTGTGTGTAAATTGGAGATTTTGCTTCTTTGAATCAAATGGTATAATTGTCACATACTGCATTTTGGTCATTTCTATTGGAAAAATATGAACAGAGCTACAGAGATTTAGTGTACTTTTAAAGACTTACACTAAAAGGTTTCTACAGTTACTCTAAAATGTATGCTTCTTCCTCAGGTCTGAAGAAGGGCTCTTGAACCTAAAAGTTTGTCTAACATCCCTCCCAATTATAGAGTTGGTGCAACAAAAAACCCACCCCCCGCCCCTCCCAAACCTTTGCTTTTTGCATATTTCCTCAACTATCCTGCTACAACAGGAACAATTCCCTGACCCTTTTAAAAACTATAAATGTTAATGAGTAATAAAAATAATATGAGTGCCCTAACCATCAATTACAGGCTCCATCCCTTTTGGTGAATTGGTGCTGGAAAAAGATAGAAATGTATTAGGCCAGAGAGAAGGAAAATATAGAAGATGAAATGTAACTGCTTTCCAGACTGAAGGAGGTAAATATAATTCTTTTTCCCTTTGGTCTAAATGTAAAGATTACACTGTAATAGTGGTTTTCATCCTTTTTGAACTCAAGACACCCCTCATTGGACTCGAGGAACTGCTCCATAACTTTTGTGAATTGAGTGGCACTCAAATTAAAAAAACAAAAACTAATGCTTATATAACAGTACTTACCTCTTTATTAAAAATGAAGAAACAACTATCTAAATTGAGCTTGGACTTTCTATTTTTCCTGGTTAAGTTGACTTCCTATAATGTACAAATTGGATGCACAGCAGAACTACTATGAAGCTGTAATTAAGAAGATTCATTAAGCTGTTATTTATCATTCCCTGTCAGAAATGGTTAAAGACTGCTGTTTTGTCATATACTGCTCTCTACAGTTCATAACTGTGATTGAACTTGTATAAGATCAGAACAGGATATAAATCATTGTGATTCTCCTGGGGTCACATAATATAGAAACAGAGAATTCTTTTCTGCCTGATTTTGTGAAACTGTTATTAAAAACAAAAAAATGTGTGTACATGCCTAAGGTAGTGTAAGAGTGATGTAGCTTTGATGGTCCAGAAATCACAGGAGATGCAAGGATTTCTTAGGATGATATCTTTTATTGGACCAACTGTGTAACCAGGATAGAATTAGAGAATGTTTTAATGTAAGACATTCTTTGTCAGGTATGATCAGAATAAGCAAGCCAATCTGGAGACTGGAAAAGATAATCAGAGAATTTTCATATGAATTAAAGTCCTGTAATACCACCACCTCAGAAGGAGAATAAAGGGCGTGGAGATATTTTGGCTTTGTTTCAAAGTAAATTTGGTGCCAACATTAAATACCAGATGAAACATGAAAAATCTATTCATTTAGACAGCTACAACATGAGTAACAACTATGTGCTTGCTTTCCCACCCTTATTAGCACATGCTAAAGTATTTTTTTTTTTTGTCTAAGAGGCCTATTTAATACCTGTCAATGCAGCTTTTGAAAAAGTAGAGGAGTAAGCGCAGCCACACCACAATGATATACTCTTTGGTCTCTTTCATTTATAATGTTTGTTATAAAACAACTTCTATTGGGAATGTCTTTAGCAACTTGTTTTTCCTATTGTGCCTATCTACAGTATATTGAAGCACTGAAAAGTGAGGGTAGATCTTTTTTCTGAACTATTTAGTCTGGATTTTTATACCAAATACCCACAGATAGTATGCAAATGAATAGTAATATATAGTATATACATATACTGTAGTATATAAATAATAGTAATATTTATTTATACATATACCTATTTATTTTGAACTGAACTGAGACTGAAATATACTGCAACTGAATTACAAGAGTAACATAAAAACTCCATATTTCTCAAAAACGTTAAATTGTTCCAGCTTTATTTAGGTTGAAATGATTACATAGACAGTTTTTTAGTAAAAATATAATGAGATAGTTCACTTCTTAAATGCAGAAGGATAATTCCATGTGATCACATATCTCAACATATCTACACCACACACTATTTTGTCATAAAGATATATTGCATTTGCTAAAGCCTACACACCATGTGCTCATGGTATCATCCTGATAATGCTACAGCATCAGTAGTATCATTTTTTCAGATTCTTTTTTAAAAGTTACATGCATATTGAAATTCTTTTAAGAAATAAAGATTGCTAAATTTAAAATGACCCTCTTAAGAAATCACCCATGCTGTTTTCAAGTATTTTGTGCCCTATTCAGATTAAGAACTACTGGGAGTTTTCGCTGAGTAACAGCCACTAGGCACAAGTCAATAATCACATTAAACCAAAAATGATTAATTAGAGATAAAAACCAAATCAAAACAAGCTAAATGTTGTTTATAATAAGTTATTGCAATATTTTGTACAGCTCAATGAAGTCTACCCCGAGTTACACAGAAGAAAACAAACTGATCTCAACAAAGCAAATATCTTCTCTGACTCTCCTCTCCTATTCAGTCTATTTCAGGTTTCCTTTGCTCAAAGGTCTCCCCACAATCTCAGGGTACAAAAAAATTGTTCACTGTACCTGGTTGAGGTGTAGGTGCACTTTAAGCCACATACATATAAACTGGGACTGGGTATATGCAGGAGTTTGACACTGTTGGGGGCAGCATGTGCAGCTATTCACTGCTCCTGGGAAGCAGGGAATCCAGTGCAAGTGACTCAGGGTGGGGGAAAGTATCTAGTGGGTCCATGGTGGGGATTTGATTGGTCTGGGGGGACTGGTATGTCATAGTGAGGGAGGAGTGCCCATGAGGTGGGTAGAGGGAGCAGGGAAGCTAAATATAGTCCAGTCAGGGTTGTGTGGGGAGGGAATAGGGAAGCCCCAGGTCTGGAGCAAGCTGCCAGGCTTTCCCAGCCCCAGAGCTTTGCTCCAACCAAGAACAGGCGAGACCAGGTTAACCCTTTCCTAGATTGGGTTAACCTGATCTTGAACTAAGTTAGCACATTTCTTCAGGTGATCTAACTTAGATCAGGTCCATCATTTTGTGAACAATTTAAGTCCCCTGAATGCCTGTACAATTGGGCATTTAAACTGATCTAACCATGGTTAGGTTAATCTAAGCATAATGGTTATACATACCTTCATCCAATCCACATACCAAGTACCTTGTATTAGAGTACATTTTGATAAAAAACTGTTACATAAACATTGCAAAAATATAAAATGGAGGCATAAGAACAGAAAAACTGAAAGCGCCCAGACTGCAGTAACAGTTTCAGAACATCCCTGCTCCTCCTGTATAATGTGGATGTTATGCCAATATATCTCCAGTTTCCTGAGGCGACTTCGCTCCAGTAGTGCAGTTCATGACAGAAGAATGAAGGGCCTATTGTAATAGGAATGATACCCAAATTTATACTTTTTTCTTCTTTTTGATTAAATAAATTTTATACTAAAAGAAAGCTCACTGATGACATCTATGGCCATGGGGATATCTGGCATAGCTGTACAAGTCAGGACTCAAATAATTGGAAAATTACAGGAGAAAGAAATATGACAATTAGTATCCCTTGCCCAAGTGCAGTTATATTAGACATGGAATCTTAATTTCTGAGGTCATAGAGAGTAGGGAATGAGAAAACTATGAGTTGGCTCATGAGAAAAGCCCTTGAATTTAATGGGGCTTCACACATGCAATGGAGCTGAACCATCGTAGAACAGTAGTGGGCCCAGGAATTGGGCAAGGAGGGTGCAGCTCTCCACTTCAGTTATATTGCATATATACAGTAATCTCCAAGCTCACTGCCTGGTCAGTGCAGGCTCCTACCAGAGATCTGCATGAACTGTGAGCTCACCAGCTGGTCAGGGTGGTGTCTGGCTATAGCTTTCACTTTCACAAGTCTGGAGCCCAGGGGGTGGATGATACTGCCGTTTGGCCTTCCCTTCTCTCTTCCTCCCCACTGAATTTAGGCAAAAGGAAGGGGCAGCAGTACTCACCAGGCTCCAGCCAGTCCCCATATGAAGAGCTCATGTGTGGCACAGCCAAGGGGGAGGAGGGGTAGTACAATTATTTAATAACACATTTTGAAAACTCTATTTTCAGCAACAAGGTAATTAATAATGATCAGAACTTAGTAGAACACTTGAAATAATACTATGTACTCAGTTTGTGTTAGTAGGTAGGTAAAGTGTATGTGATAATATGTTACACAGACAAGAAAATATTTTAGTTCATCACTGAAAAATCACCAGATTTCAGGTAGTATGTTGCATGCCCCAGGCATGAATATTTCCTTTTAAATAATTATTTCGTTTGCAAAACTTTCAGAGCAGGGACTGTCTCTTACTATCTGTGTTTACAGCAGCTTAGCACAAAGCTCCGTTTTTGCTAGGGGCCTCTGAGTGTTACCAATAAGTGTATATAAGTATATGACTATAAGTGTATATAAGTACTAACTAAGCATTCCCAAAGACCCATAATACACAAGAGACTGAGCACCAAGGAAATCCCAAATTTATAGTTGGGCCTACTTAATTTTATGTACTTTCTTTATATGTCCAATAATACACAGTTATCAGATTTCAGATACTACATCAAAAACCTTCATTAAAGATGGTCAGAGAATAATTTTCCTTTCACCAAGTGAATATATATCTATATCTAGACATAGATATAGATATATAGATCTAGATATAGATCTATCTATATCTTCACTTGGTGGAGGGGAAATTATTCTCTGAGCAGCTCTAATGAAGGCTATATATAGAATCTGTGGTCTAACTGTAGATATCTATCTATCTATCTATCTATCTATCTATCTATCTATACCTAGATAGATAGATAGATAGATATACCTATATACACATACATATATACACATACATATATATATATACACACACATACATACACATACACATATATATATATATATATATGCACACACACATATATATATATCTACATACACACACACAGACATGCACACACACACACACACACTTACTTTTGGGCTAGTATCTGAAATCTGAAAAATGTGGGTGTTCTTGGACAAATAAAGAAAGTATATAAAATTGAGTATGCCCAACTATAAAATTTGGGATTTCCTTGATGCTCAGTCTCTTATATGTTAAGGGTCTTTGGCAGTGGTTAGTTAGTACTTATATACACTTATAGTACTTATGTACACTTATATATACATACATACACACATACACACAGAAATAAATATCTATACACACACACACATATATATATATATATATATATATAAAATGATTTTCAATGAAAACAACATTTTTACATTTTTGTTTTTCAACAAAAATGAAAGTTTAATAAAAGCCTTTTAAAATTAAATTTGTCATTAGAGAGCATGTCTTCCACTGAAAACATATATTCAACAGTCCTTATTTTCTGATTGTGATACAGAAAGTAAATTAGCTCTACAATACACACACTGGATTTTACCTCTTCAAACTTTCTCCTTATCTTTATGTAGCATCATCTAATCATGCCACATACTCTGGTTCTGGAATAAAGGCCCATTGTTAACTGCTACACTTTTCCTGAAGACCAGAGGGTGGAATTCATTAATCAAGAAAGTTGCTTTCCTAGGCTTCCCCAAGGAATTAGGTTCTACCTTTCTTGTCTGTCAAATGAGCCATAATGATGGGTTATAATTTTTTATACTATTGATAATCTATATTGTCTTTATTTGTAGAGCATTGACACCTTCTGTTTCAACCAATGCCCCTCCCATCAAAAATGCTGCCTCGTACAAAGTACATTTCAGCTAGATCCAAAGATTGAATAGGTAGATTAAGTCTTGATTATTTCCTGCTTGTCATTACTTGATAGTAGAGCTCTTAGTGACTAAGTAATATGATGGAAAAGAATATTTATGGATATTTTGCCTAAAGTAATGTAAACATTCATCATAATATTTAGCAGATTCTCTCATGGTTGCTAAGTAAATTTAATGTCGACTAGGAAATTGCAGTTGATATTAATGCCCTTTATGAAGTATTACAGTTTTTTCATAGGTTCACCAGCTTGTTTCTGCAATGCATTATTTACTGTGTTTTGCATTTCACACAACTCATTGTCTTCTTACCTTCTATGACATTTAATTAATCCTACTGTATTGTCTAGCATCAGTGGTGTGTGTGTGGTAGGGGAGGGGGCTGCATGCGTGTGTATGAGATGGAGAGAAGAGGAGGAAATTAGGGAGAATATCCAAGATGCCCATTCATTAACCTGCACATTTCAGTTGGTTAGGGCAGGGCCTCTCTTTCTCTTTGCATGTGTATAGAACCAGCTACATATGTAAGTGTTAGTTATGGTTTGGGTAGAGTTTGATTTATTTGCAAACTAGTACCCTTGCACAGTGGTGTCCTTATCCTGCCTTGGCCTGTAGACAGTGCCATAATACAAATAAATATTAATAAAACTAAATGCCTGATCTTATGAGACACCTAAACCAATTTTCAGACTGAGGAGAAGGAGGAGGGAAACTTCTTAGCAAATTGAAACTCAAGAGCTTTTGGCAATAATCAATAGGCCAGGCAGGACAGCACATATTCTGTTAGGAAGGTTTGGGTCCTGAAGTGGGGAACCAAATATCACAAAATGAAGAATACTTCAAACTTACCATGCCAGGCAGCAGTGCCCTTAGATATGTTATGTTGTTCCACGAAGACAACCCCTTGACCCAGAAGTGCTAAAGCCAGTGCTTACTAGCCAGGCACTGTGCAAACCAAGTGCACTGATTCCCAGTGATGACACGTAGGGGGTGCATGGGGGTGCACATGCATCCCCTGAGAGCACTGATGCACCCCCTGACCTTCCGTGCTCACCACTCAGGTAACAGGCAGGGGGGGCAGGTGGGAGCACTTCACGATTGGCCATGGGTGGAACCCCTTCATCGGTGAGATTGGCCACAGGGGACGCCTTCCCGTCACTGAAATTGGCCATGGGGGACTCCCCCACCCCAGTCAGCAAGGCTGGCCATGGGGTGACCCCTCAATCACTGACTGGTCCCTGGGGGGCACATGCCCCCTGACTAAGGTGGTACCAGTCGCCCATGCTGCTTCCATTTTCTGCAGTAACCTGTACAGAGCATGTTTGAGGGCACCACTACCTTGCACTGTACATTTGCTTTCTAGATATGCTCTAAAATTCATAGATTATAAATCCCTAAAAGAATATTCTAGTCTAACTTAAATAACATAAATCATATGATTTTCTTGATTTAGTTCCTGTTTGAACTAAAAATAGAATTTAAGGCATCTAGTCTTTAATTAAATATTTCTAATAAAGGAACATTTGCCACAGCACTTGGTAAGCTATTCCAACAATTAGCTATACCCTCACTGTTAACAGTGTATTACTTATTTCTAGTCTGCATTTGAATAGTCAAACCAGGGGTGTGTGTTTGTGTGTGTGTGTGTGTGTGTACACATGTGTAGAGTTCTGGAGAGCAGGAGGGGTGCACTTTAGGCTAGATTAATCAAGGATGTTTAGCTACCTAAGTAAAACATATGGCTCAGAACAGACAGTCAAAAAGCCTAAGGCAGAATCAAAGTTACATGGTTTTCTGTTTAGATTAGTAGCAAACAGAACACATATTCACCCTTTGATGGGAGAGGGTGGAAGGGTGGGGGCAGGAAATTTTTGACTGGGTTCTGCCATTTTTAAATCAGTCTATGTGCTATGTGTGCTGAGCTTCTGTTCTGTTATGCATATACACTGGTTTTGTCTGGTGTAACTTGTGTTACGAGAATAGACCAGTTTCTGATCACTTATACCAGCAAAAGTATAATGTCTGTACCTGGCATAGTTACCTTTGCCATTAAAAAACAAACAAACAAACAAACAAACAAAAGAAACAAACAACAAATGCCAAAACAAACTCCTAACCGTATAGGCTCTTAAAATTCCATGGATATATATTTCTGGTATGCAATTACCTGAATTTTTACACTTGAAAAGAGTTTGGGTGCAAGTCGTATTTTACCCACAATGTTCTTAAGGATGTGAATGAGTGTTCGCCGCACCTGGTGTAGATTTAGGAAGCTTATCTTAAGCCACCTTACCATGGGAATAGGAGTGTGACCAGTGTGTGCAGCCATTTTTGCTGCCAGGAGCAATGCAGGGAATCTGAGGCAAGTAACACAAGATGGGGGAGGGACTGCTGGGTCCACTGGGAGCACTGGTAGGTCTGGGGTGTTTGGCAGGTCAGGGTCATGGGAGCCAGTAGGTCCATAGAGGGGGTTATCCAGTCAGGGATGAGGGGCATCGGGGGCTAAAAATAGCCCTGTCAGGGTTGGAGCAGGGTGTGGGGGTTAAGAATAGCATAGCCCTAGAGCTGGGGAGTATGTCTGGGCTTTCCCAGTGTTGGATCTTTGCTGGGGCTGTCCCAGTGCTGTGGGCTTTTGCTAGATTGGGCTAACCTTTTCTCAGTCTAAATCAGTGAGCCACCTGAGGTGTACTAACTCAGACTGGATGCACCATTTTTTTGGCTGAATTAAATGGCCCAAATACATACATGAGTGGGTATTTAGATCAACCTAACCCTGGTTATGTAAATCTAAATGTAACACCTGGACATACCCTATTCTTAGATGACTATGTGCCATCTTATTTCACTCACCCTACTGAAGTTCCCAAAAAAGCTGTTAATGAAAAATGCTGGTAGATTAATTTAAAAGGCGGGCAGGTTTTTCCTTCTCCTGATTACTTTCTATGACTTAGTTTAAGGCAAAGACAAAAGGTATGTTACAGTAGTTGACCTAATAACACTTTTTCTGAGACTTCAGCACAGTGGTACAAGGCTGCATTTAGTTTGCTGAAATCCCTTTTAGGCACCTCAGAAGTGAAATGGGATTTGGGTTGCAGTCCTATCTGAGAAGGACTGAGGATATGAACCCAGATCTTATACCTCCTAGAACCTAGTCTTTTTGACTTATTGAGGTAAGATCTCTTTCAATCTCACTTTGTATAAATTATTTAAATATTATTTGGGCCAGAGAGAGAGAGGAAGAAAGAATCACTTTATAAGCCTGGTGATAGGTCATTCACCTGGGCCCCAGTCTCTACACCAATTAACATTTACATACTATATATAAAAGTAGACACGCTTCAACCAAAGGCTAAGTGACCTAGCCCAGAACACTGTACAGCTCAGTGGCTACCTGAAATAAATCAACAATGGGTGCCCAATCTCAAATATCTTCTATAACTCAAGCATAAAGGAAGCATTTCAGGTGACTGGCACAACCATAAGGTTTCCTCCATCTCTACTTTGTGAATGGCATACAATTCCCCTTGTATTTCCTTTTGCTTCCAAATATTCATTAGCTTTGTTAAAAAAGCAGTTAAAATATGTGAAGCCTAAATAAAGCCTTTTCTTCTATGCAAATGCACTTTATTGATTTACCATAGATCATTTTTCACTGACTGCTCTGAAGTTGTTATATTTTCATTCAGTCACCAAATCAAAAAGAAATTATTCATACAGCTGTATTTCTAAATGTCTTCCATATTCTAGGATGTTAGCTCACTGAATCAGGTCTAAAGCCAGAATTGAATGCATTTTTAGTTCTTTAAAACGTGGACAATTTTCAAATAATAAATGTAAATTTCACTAACATAAAAAGAAATATTCTCTAACTAGTGGTAAAATAAATTGGATTCTTACCATTTACTAGTGAAAATCAGCTTGACTACAGAGCAAATAAAAGTGGTAAGTCCTGGTCTAACAAGCTTTCAGTAACAGTCAGAAAACTCATTCCTGTAGCTAACAAGGAAATATATAGTACCATGGCTTGTATTGTCAGCTTGTGCTGTAGAACATCATGATAATTTGAACTTTTGTAAAAAGGGTCATTCAACAGGACTGGATAAGATGCATACAAAAAGTAAAATATGTCTGTTTTAATTGAACCAGGGGCTGGGGAATCAAACAGAGAGCTGGGGAATCACACTAGGGGCTGGGGAATCCCTGCCACATGACTTGGCTCTGCAGGGAGCAGAAATCCATGCCGGGGCCTCCTTGCCACCGGTACCTGCCCCATACAGCCCCAGATCTCTGCTCTCTGTGGAGTCAGGTCACACAGCTGGGACCAGCACTGCTCTGCTACATGACCTGGCTCCGCAGGCAGCAGAGATCCATGCCGGAGTGTCCTCGCTGCTGCTGCCCACTCTGCACAGCCCAATGTTGCGCAGATCTCTGCTCCCTGCAGAGCCAAGTTGTGTGGCAGGGACCAGCAGGCTTGCTCGCTGCTCTGTGCTGCTTCCCTGCCCCGCAACCCAGAGTGACAGGGATCAGAGATCCACGCAGATGTCTCCTCACCTGCACGGAGGGCAGTGGCTCTCCCTCTGTCCCAGATGAGCCACCCATGACCCCATCCTGCTCCCCGCTGGGGCCCCAAGCCCCACCTGGCTGGGTAGGGCTTTGTGAAGCTTCCCTTGCAGCCTGTTTGAAACAGATTCAGAGGAGATTTGGCAGAGCCGAATCTCCAAAACAGATTCAGCTGAAACAAAACAGGACAGTGATCCAAAACACCAAAATGAATCACTGTCCTCTGAAACAGCCAAATCTGAAACCGATTTAAAACACAGCTGTTTCACACAGCCCTTGTGGTTGTCAACCTGTAGTTCATGGACCCCTGGTGATTTGCAGACTATGTCTAAGGGGTCTACAAAAGATGACTATGATCAATCAAAAGTATGTAAACACCTAGACTTACAATTAAAACCTCCATTTCAAATTTCCAAATAGGTCCGCACCTCCATTTCAAATCTTTAGGGGTCTGCAAACGAAAAAAGGTTGAAAAGTACTGCTATAAGGGAATGGTCAGTACTCCAGATCAGACTATCACTAACATGATTTAAACTGCAGTCATGTTCTCTTAGTATTGAGGCATCCTTCTGTTTTGAAGAATTTTACTCCTTTCAATTGAGTTTTAACATAATGTGGGAAATTCAAGATGCAATCATTTCTCAAAATGGAAGAAAATGTAGGTGAAAGTAGTATATGTGGCAGGTTTGCCGGCGGTAGACCGGCTTGATGATTTGAGCCAGATGGCTCCAGCTGATTGGTGGGGGCATTCCCCTTTCCCACCAATCAGAAGAAGGTAGGAGAGAAGCTTGTCCTGCCCTGACGTAGGGGCGAAGTGAAAAAGAGGACCTGAGGGGGACCTAGCCCCTCCGGCTTCCCCATTGGTTTGCTCCCAATCTGGGAGCAGGGTCTTCAGAAGGAATAAAAGCCTGCATGCCAAGCATATGGGCAGCTTCAATGAGATATAACAAAGAAGCCCTGCAGAACAGCTGATGGAGCTGATCAGTGTGGTGGAGAAGTTGCCTTAGAAGCACCCTGAAGATGCCTCCTCCAAGTGGGAAGCAGCAAGCAGCTGAGTCCTTGCCCCGCTGTGGAGGGAGCTACGGCGTCAGTGCACAGGCCAGTGCACAGAGGGTCCAGCAAGCAGATGGGACCTCAGCAGCTGCATGAGGCAGCATGGTTCCCTAACCCTGCATGAGGCAGAAGTCCTGGGTGTACAGGGCTGGAGAGGGTCCAGGAGTGAACGGGACATTGGTGGCTGCATGAGGCAGTGCAGGTCCCAAACCCTGCACAAGGCAGGAGCCCTTGGTGCACAGATCCGTGCACAGGGCTGGAGAGCTGAACCGATTTCCATGGCTGCATGATGCAGCACAAGTCCCCATTCCTGCACAAGGCAGGGTCTCCTTTCAGTGAGCAGGATGGTGCACAGGGGGTTGAAAGAGGGCTGATAGGCCCAGGAGGCTGCACAAGGCAGGTTGGGCCTTCCTGCAGTGAGTGGCAACCGGACGGGTTGACTACCTTATTGAGGGAGGACGCTCTGCATCCAGCCCACAGATAGAGATGAGCCTAGCCCACCAAAGTTGCTGCAAGCAGTGAGTTACCTGGGATTTCCACAAGAGAGGAGGGGCCCTCCCCATTTTGGGTGATCAAAGGGAAGCCCCTGATGGGGAGGGGGACAATTTTACCTTGGGTTTAGAGAGGAATCTAGGGCCCCCTGTTTGTTAAGCAGGGTTTCATAGTTACGGGTCTCCTCCTAATCAGATGCTCTAGCGGGTGATAGTGTTCCTTTAGGTAGTGGATCCTTCTCCGGTTCCATTTCTTCTTTGGGCACAGCTGCTGTGCCATTGTTGTCTTCTAGTTCCTCGTGTTGATCGGATTCTTGTTGTAACCTTGCATCCCTATTGTTGTATTATGAGAGGATTGTAAGCTCTTCTATTTTAGTCTGCTAGTAGGGTCTGCTAGTGTAGCCTCAATCCTATATTTGAATTCACTGTATTGGTTATCTTTATGCATTTGTATCTCATTTGATATAATCTCACTGTATGTTCAGTTATTGTCCCATCACTGCCACATTTTCCTTTGTTGATTTGCTGTCTAACCTGTGTTTTATCATTAAGTGCTCCCTTGCCTGCTGCCTGGAGGGCCCTGTCAATGGTGGGGGCTGCATACTGACAGGAAGGCCACAGAGGATCAAGGCCTGTGCCTGCGTTCAAGGTTAATAAGAGTTATTGTCTTTGTAAACCTATAGTTGTAAATAATGTGTGTGTGTGTGTGTGTGTGTGTGTGTGTGTGTTTATAAGTTTTATATAACTTTGTATGATTAAACCTGTAAATAGTCAAGTATCACTGGGTGTCCTTGGTCTCTGCTCTGCTCTGCAGGGAAAGGAGGTGAACTGGCCTGCAGCTAGGCAGTCATGCTCCCACAGCATACATGCACCCACTGACATCCCTTCCACTGAAGAGGGGGTACCAGATGTGTACCACCCGGGTTACATATATTTGATAGAAAATCCTATATTTGGACAACAATTATCCTGGAATTTTCTCTCTGCAAGTTAAAGCTGCTTTTTTAGCCAAGTATCACTTTTAGTCAGCAAGCAAACAATTGATAGAGAAAAAAATATGGAGGCTGTTTGTTTCCCAAAAATGACAATGAATATTGCCAGTATATTTATTTAATTGCTACAAGGTAGGATGTCCCTGTCAGGCCAGGCCTCTCTTGGTCTGCTATCTGGTACCATGTAAACCAGTACATGGTCAGATTGTCAGTGACTAAACCGCCGCTTCTACCTGGGCTAGTCTGGGTGAGGAGGGTATGTGGACACCCAGCAGAACTAAAAGCAAAATCTGTCAAAGGGTGGATGAGCTCCATGCAAGCCAATGGCCATCCCCACCTGCAGAGGAGATGGGTGCCACCAGAACATTTGTCTGAAGAATCACCAATGATGCAAAGCTGTTATAGCATCTAAGGTGTCCCAGTGGTCAAAGTGGCCTCAGGACTGACTTGACTTGACTTGAGGGTAGGATACATTATCCACTTTTCTGTACTTCACCTTTATTTGTCCATGATAAAGCAAAGATGTAATTATGTTTAAGTTTTCAAAGATCAGGGACAGAGCTACTTAAAAACAAATCAGAGATCCAACTCTTCCAACACTTGCACAGGTCAATGAGATTAGCATAAAACTCAGTATGATCCAATCAAGATTGGGCCTCTGGGCCCCACTATAATACAGATAAATATTCAGAACTCATTTTCCAACTATCTTTGTTTATGAAATTAGAATTGTAAGCAACATTTTGTGCTCAGGAGAATTTTGACCTCTCATATTTATGTGCCAGTGGGCACGTCTACACAAGATGCTTAATTTTGCTTTAGCATAGTTTACTGCAAAGTAAGCATGTGCATCTACATGTGCACATGCTTACTTTGCAGTAAGCTTCCCTAATACCAAGTAAATTTGCTACTTGCAAATGTACTCAGTATTAGTAATGGCACCGTAGCACTTATGTAGATGCCTGACAGGAAGCAAAATCTGCTCCCAGTCAGCTGTCCACCAAGGTACAGGAGATAGCTCTCTGCCCCTGGGGGCTGCCTGCTGCTGGAGCACAGAGCCCAGGTGGAGACTATGTCCCCATGCCCTAGCAGCAGGGAGCTCCAGGCCCTCTCTTCCCAGATCACGGTTGGGGAAGAGGGCTGGAAGATCCGGATCTCCCAGCCCCCACTTCAGCATCCTGATCAGGGGGAAACAGGCTGGAGAGCTTGTTCTCCACCCCAGCTCCATGCTCATGGACAACAAGCTTCCCAGCCCCCACCCTGCATGCCCAGGTGGTAACAATGTCCTCTTGCCCCAGCATCAGGGAGCTTCCAGGCCCTGTTCCCCAATCATGATCATGGATTGGAGATGGGGGGCTTGTTCCTCACTCTGGCTCTGCAATCGTGAAGCTGGGGCTGGGGACAGGCTAGGAGCTTGATCCCAGCCCCGCCTCTCTGTTTCCAGTTGCAATCATGGAGCAGGGCCTGGGAGCTTCCTATATGGCAGTTCCCTGCCCAGCCTGGTGCTGGCTGGGGCCTGCGCCTGACCAGAACAGTTCCCAGCCAGCCCCAAGCTGAGCAATGAAGCAGCACAGCCTGGAGGTGGCTGGGGACTGTCCTGTTTTGGGCAGTCCCCAGCCATCTCTGGACTGCACATGCAGACTTCTCCATGCAGCCCTGGGACTGACCAAGAACTATCCCAGTCAGGGGCAGGTCCCAGCTCAGTTCCCCAATTGGGTGATCAAGGCACAGGACTTGGAAAGAGCTGCAGGGATGTAGTAGGTCCCAACACCCTACCTTTATCCGCTGGTGGGGCAGCTAGCAGCGAGTAATGACAGCTAGTAACAGCTGTTGCTGTGCCATCATTTAGTACTTCCTAAGGGAAATACTAAATGATAGTGCAGTAACAATAGCACCATGGGGCAAATGTAGACACACCCACTTTGTAGTAGCTTATCGCACAGGAAATCTGGGCTGGAGTAAATGCATGTGTAGATGCACTAACTGCGATCGGAATGACAGCAGAGTCCAAATTCACTTTGTGAATCTGGAAAAACCTTAAGACTATTTAGCTGAAATACACTTTTGCCACACAACTGCTCCCCATTATCTAAAAGGCAGTAACAGCTTTTCTTCTTTACTCCCTTTTCACTACTCAGTGGGATGGAGTGTATCTCATCCCGCACTCAGGAGGCAAAGCTCTTTTCAGCCACATATCCTTTTTTGAACTCTACTCTAGCTGCTCCAATTTACAAAGTTCCTTAGAACTACTCTATTGGTTTCCATGGAAATACGCACTGATCATATTTAAAGTTTCTGTAGCAACCCTTCTTCAAAGTAGGCTCAGAGACAAAGGGAAGAAAACCCGTTCACAAACAAGAAAAACTTTAAGAAGCTATTCTGAAAGCACAGCCATTTTTTCCATTTTACTTTCTTTATAAAATTCACATTAACTGTACAACAACAAATTATATTTGGAACTAAAGGGGGAAGGATCCAGCAAGTTTCTCTTATTAAAAATAGTCTCTCATTCATTATCACCCTATCTAATTTAAACTTGTTATGCAAAATTAACTTTCTCCCTTTGCTAAATTGCCTAATGGCTACATATAGTTATTTTCAGATTAATAAGGCCAACAAAAAAGAACTTTTCCTGTGCTTTGATGGAGTCACAGAGTACTGGAATACTATAGTGAGTAATAGATCCACAAAAGCTATGCAACCTTAAAGATGTCAATAATATATACAAGTTTAGAACACAATGGCTTTAAAAAGTCTTCTGTAATTTTTTAGTTAATCAATCTAAGAAAACATACAAACACTCATGCATACTGATTATCACATCTGAAGACTGTCACAAGAAATTTCTGGAGGTTCAGTTTATTTAGGAGAAATAGGGCAAGAGGAAGTAGTTAAAGATTAGGGCTAGGTACAAATGTAACACCTATCATACATCAACTGCCCAGAAAGTGCTCTAAAGCCATATCTGTAAAGATGTTCATGGCTCTTAGAGTGCTTTAAAAATAGCAGATCGAACTCTAAGTTAACTCCTAATGGATGAGGTTTTAGACTAAAGCATTTTCTGTTAGAGTGCTTTATTGAATATCTGTGCCAGATCCTATCAAGGGTTAACTTAGAGCACAATTACTGCCATTCCAGGCAGTGCAGCAGAGGGCTACACTGCTCTGTCCAAGTAATGGGCTGACCCTGCTCCCCCAATGTGTCAGTGACAACCTCTGATCCTAGCAGTGCCTCCTCCCTCTGGCCAGCTGTAAGCTGCAGACTGGCCAGACATGGTGAAAGAGAAAGGTGGATCTCTCTCCTTGCAGCCACTCTGACCCTGCAGGATGCCCGTGTCTGGCCAGGGGATCTGTAGGGGGAAGGGTTCTGGGCTCTATCTCCCCACAGCATACTGCTGCCTGGCCAGGGCTGCTGCAGGGAGACAGAGCCCAGACCCCTTTCCTCCTCAGCCCCCCTAGCTCTGCAGTGGCCTGAGGAATATATCCATAGAATCACACAGCATGCCTGGGAGTAGAAGTATAGAGCTGCTCTGCTGTTAAAGGACGCATAGTTTTATTACTGTTGGATAGTTTTAGCAAGTGGGAGATGAACATCTAGTCCCTCAGTACCATAGGCGATGCATGGGGGGAGCATGGGGCACACGCCCCTGAAGAGAGTGCTGGTGCCCCCTGACAGTGAGTGCTCTGGCTGGTAGAGAGGGCATGGAGAGCATTAGTGCTCCCCTCCCCCCGAAATTAGCTCTGTTGGCAGCACATCAGTAGTGGAAGCGCTGCCACTGTGCCACTAGTGCGCTTGGCAACTGGTTTCTGGGGGACCAGTCTCCTCACTGCTGGGGGACTCCCCCCCCCCCCCCCCCCCAGTCGTGCCCAACTGGTGCCCCCTCAGACTCTAGAGGCACCAGTTGGCCATGCTCACCATCATAGATATAAGGGCCATTGCATGCATTAGGTCATCATAAACGTTTAATTAACCAAAAATATACCATATTTACATTTTAGACAGTGGATTTGGGGCTCTGTATTTTAACTTTTAAGGTTTTAGTGGAAGGGTACAAGTGACTGTCCATTTAGAATCTTGTTTTTTGGATTGATCTGTGACAAGATAAAGTCCCCAGGTCAAAGGTTATGTTAGAAATTGGTTTCAAAATGTTGTTATGCTTCAAGAGGAGATAGATGCCTGATTTCCTAATCCATAGCATGGTGAAGGGCAGGTAAACAACAAAAAATATATACACTTTCCCCATCTGCGCAGTAGAAAATCTTCACCTTCTTTGTTGGGTAATGTAACCACTTTGACATTTAGCACAGTGGCTGACCTAAGGCAATTAAACTTTAACAGCGTTGCAGAAGAATGTCAGTGTGTGTTTGAATATTATCTATCTTAAACAACTGGCTACCTTGAATTAGTATCAAACTGGCATTGATTTATTTAGAAATTTAAATTCCAGGCATTCTATTCATGCCATTGCTCCTTTCATTCCTATCAGTTTAATCATTGTTGACCAAACTGAGGAATTGTCTTGATTTGTTTGTTTGATTTGTCTCTTTGTGTTATTGGTCACATTTTCCTGTAAGAAAACCCAGCTAATTGATCCCACATACATTAACGTCAATATGAATTTTCCCTGTGATTTCAATGGGAGCAGGAGTAGAAAAACATGTTTTAGGCAGCATGAACCAATCATATCCTCTGCCTTTCAAGCAGGAACCCTCTGATGTAATATTTTTCTGTATTTAATAGTTATTATTTTGGATTTAAATTTGCTTGCACTGTTACCTCAGTCACAAAGCCTCTGGCTTGAGGAGATAGCATATATATATATATATATTTAAAAATATGGTTTACACTGGGGCTAGAAAGCAGTGAACCAGATGCTTAGCTTCTTAAAAAAATCTGGTATTTGCCAGTGCTTTGGGAATTTTGGAATAACCACAGAGTTGCAATGTTCTATTTACACCCAGTAGGATAGGGCTAAGGGGCAGGAAAATGAAACTTTAAAAAATGTTAGATGATATTTCTGTTCAGAGATGTGGGGCGGATAATTTTCCTTGGAAAATTTCCAAAATGGAAATGCTTCTGGAAAATTTTCCAGTGCTTTATTTTTCTGTGGGAAAAATTTTCTAAAAAAATCATTGTTTCATAAAATTCATTAGTAACAATGAATGGATGCCAATACAATATTAGGCAAGCTTGGAAGTTTCAAAGTTGTAATTAATGTTTTTCAGGTGATTATCTCTAGGAAGTGTGAGGAGAATACATATATGTTTTATTGATTTGCAAACAGGGGGGTAAATACACTCATATAATAATCCAAACCCAAAATCAAGTTATGAATTTACCTAATTGGCAATGCAGGTCAAATCAAAACCAAAGCTAAAATTCTTATTTTATCTCAGACTGCAAGTGAAAGCAAAACCAAAACTAAAACTATGATTAATTTTTGTTTCACTTTCAGTTCAGCAACCACACACAGCAGTATCTCATTTGTTTCTTTGAGTTGAAGAAGTTCATAGATTTCATAGGCATTAGGGGCTGGAAGGGACCTCATGAGATCATCAAGTCCAGCCCCAACACCACAGGCAGGAAGTCAGCTGGGATCAAGTGACCCCAGCAAGAAAAACATGCACATGTTTTTTGAAAGAGTCCAGAGTAGGTGCTTGCACCACCTCTGTTGGTAGTGTGTTCCAGACACTGGACACTCACATGGTAAAGAACTTTTTTCTCACATATAGTCTAAATCGGCCTTCCTGGAGTTTATGGCCATTAAACCTTGTTATCCCTTGGTGAGCTCTGGTGAACACCTGTTTTCTCAGGTCCTGATGTAGCCTTCTGATATAATTGTAGGCTGCTAGCAAGTCACCCCAAGCCTTCTCTTTTCCAGACTGGAGAGTCCCTCAGCCTCTCCTCATATAGCCTGCTCTCCAGGCCTTGTATCATACAAATGACTCTCTTCTGGACTCTCTCAAGCTTCTCCACATCTCTCCTGAAGTGGGGAGCCCAACACTGGATGCAGTACTCCAGATGTGGTCTCACCAGGGCCAGGTAAAGCAAGAGGTTGACATCCCTGGTTTTGCTTGAGATGCATTGGTGGATGCACACCAGAGTTTGATTTGCTTTGCCAGCCACAGCATCGCATTGGTGGCTCATATTCATCTTGTGGTCAATCAAGACCCCCAAGTCTCTTTTGGTCATGGTGGGTAGCACTGCGAGCCTGTAAGTATGTTGAAGGTTCTTCCTACCAAGTGCAGCACCTTACACTTCTCTACATTGAAGACCATCAGGTTTTGGTCAGCCCACCTTGACAGCATGTCCAAGTCAGCTTGTATCCCCTACCTGTCCTGCAGTGTGATCGCTCTCCCCCATAATTTGGTGTCATCTGCGACCTTTGCCAGTTTGCATCTGACTCCCAAATCCAGATTGTTAATGAAGATGTTAAAGAGTACCGGCCCAAGTACTGAGCCCTGAGGGACTCCACTGATCTCCCTGCACCACGGTGATTTGCTCTCTTCCACTAGTACTCTTTGGGTCTGACCCTGTAGCCAGTGGCCTAGCCATTGAACCATAAGATGGTCAAGGCCACAGTTCCCCAGTTCAACCATGAGGATATCATGGGGAACTAGGTCAACATGTTTCTTGAAATCCAGATATATGATATCCACGTCAACCCCTCTGTCCAGGACACAGGTTACCTAGTCATAGAAGGAGATGAGGTTGGTCAGGCAAGACCTACCAGTCACAAAGCTATGTTGGCTGGCATTCAGATGGTTGCCTTCTGTTAGTCTGGTGTTGATGGATCCCTTGACAATTTTTTCCAGGATTTTTCTAGGGACAGACTGATTGGTCTATAATTCCCTGGGTCATCCCTCCTCCCTTTCTAGAAGATAGGAACCATGTTGGCTCTTTTCTAGTCTTCCGGGACCTTGCCCAAGTGCCACAAGTTTTCAAATATCTTTGCCAAGGGGTATGCGATGATGTCTGCCAGCTTCTTCAAGACTCTCGGGTGCATTCTGTCCAGGTCTACAGACTTGTGAATGTCTGGTTTCTCAAGGTGTTCCGTCACCTGATCCACATCAATTTGGGGCCCCTCACCTGCTCCCAGGATAGTTTGTGTCCTTTTTGAAAGAGTGATCCCCTTGGGAGGGTGAAAAACCAATGCGAAAAAGTAATTTAGGAGACTGGCCTTTTCTTGGGCGCCGGATGTCAGTTGCCCCATTCGATCTCGCAGGGGCCCAATGCTATCTTTGTTCCTTTTTTGACTTCCTACATATCTGAAGAAGGACTTCTTGTTGTCCTTGATTCATGCAGCTAGCTTGAGTTCAGTTTGTGCCTTGGCTTTTCTGGACCACTCTCTACAGGTGCGGGCAAGTGCTGAGTAGTCCTCTTTGGTGATACTTCCCATTTTCCAACTGGTGTAGGCTTCTCTTTTGTGTTTAATGAGGTCCAGAAGTTCCTTGTTCAGCCAAGGGGGCTTCCTTGCCCATTGACTACATTTCTTGTGAGATGGAATGGCTTCCCCCTGTGCTTCAAGAATTGTGTTTTTGAGAGATGACCATCCCTCGTGTGCTCCCTTTTCAAGGGGGGTATGGTCTCTAATTGCCTGACTGACCAAATCTCCGAGTTTGCAAAAGTCAGCCTTCCCAAAGTTGGAAGTGTTTGCATAAGATCTGTTAGGTTTTGGGTTTTTTTATTGATTTTGGTTTGAAGTAGTCATAATAATGCATCATTATAGTGAAGTACAAGCCACTGAAGGAAGGAAGTTGGTAGATGCAAATATTGTGGGCAGCAGCATACTAACAATGCAACAAGAATGAAGAATCATTTAATAACATGTAGAAACTGTCCTGAAAGTGCAAGCCATATACAGAGAGTTAATACAACCAAGTGGTGGAACAAAATCATCTGAGAAAAGTCTACCTCTTTCCACATAAATCTTTGAATTTGTTTGAATATAACATTTAAACCACATCAAGTGTTGAATTGTATTGAATTTTTTTCCTAATCAAGTATTTCAGTTGAAATACTTGTAGCTAGTGGGACATAAAATTAACATGGGGTACATTTTAAATGTTGTTTACTAAATATAAGCCAAATAAACATGCTAAATCAGCACTATATAGGGTATTGGAAATTTTTCCAGAAGATTTTCCAATTCAAAATTTTCTGGAAAACCCACATCTCTTCTTTTGTTAAAAAAAGATTTTATTCTTTGGCTCCCTCTCCATATGCAGGTAAAAGGTGTGATTGGATCTAACATATGATCCACACAATTGTGCCTCCTGCTGTGCCACATGTGCATTTACCTTGAGACCAGCTACACATGCAAATTAATGCTCAGCAGCACCAGCTATAAAGTTAAGATGCATTTTCAAGGTCTAACTTAATAAGCAGTTGGAGCTTTTTATCATGCAATAGCTACTTTGCATGTGTATCTGGTTTTAAGGCAATTGAGATTTGAGTAGGTCCTTACCTGTAATGTATAGAGGGGAACTACGCAATAGTAAATCACTCATGTCTGCCACAATATAGGAATAATTTACCTACAATAAGTTCCTCCAGATCATTGTAGAGGGTAAATATGTCTATGGAAAGAGAGGCTTCAACCCAGAAAATCTAGACACCCATCCCCTTCTTCTCCCAAATGATATAGGGATGTATTAAAGACTGGAGTCATCTGAGAAAGGGGATTTTTCAAGCAGCTCTGGAAACCATAGGGTGAGTGCTGCTATTTTTCATTCCTTCTCTCCTTGCCGCCCCTCTCCAATAAATTCAAGAGTAGAGGAAAGGAGGGGACTAGTGGCAGTGACACATAGCCCTTGGGCTCCAGAGTTATGTGAAAGCAGAGTTATGGCTAAGCACTGGCACTGCTTGTTCTCTCCTTTCTTCTGCTGTTATATTCAGAGAGGGTTGGAGGAAGGAAAGGAACAGGAGTAGCGCTTATTCCCTGTGCAAGTGCCACAATAGCTATCCAGTAAGCTCATACAGCTCA
>NW_005842958.1:157945-183239 GCF_000455745.1 Alligator sinensis | reverse complement strand
CAGGAATTCTGTTGACACATTAGTGAGCTCTGAGAGATCAATGCACATACAGCACAGAGCAAAGGCAGTGTCTGACTGCATTGCCACACCCCTTCTGAATCTGTACCTGGGACAGATTAGGATTACAATATGCATAAGTGAAGGTAGAGAGCTCCATGACAGACAAGAATATTAGACTATTCTTTACTGGTGGGGGAACATTTCTCACAAGAAAAATTCTCTTTTTCCAATCTCTTAGTTCTGATCTTTAAAGAGAATTTACAAATGCTTTTCACAGATGAACCTATAAACTTCACTTAATCAACCTCCTGAATACAAAAAATCATGGACTAAATATAAACATTAGATGTATGACACATTATAATGTGCCTGACATCTGACTCCCCATATTTACTTGCTATATTCTTCCCCCGGCTCCAGCATGTCTCTCACCCACTGACTCCTCAATTTACATCTTCACTGACTGCCTTTCTTGCATGCCTACCAGCCTCTGGCCTCTTTACTATTCATTCCAACCAGGAAAAACATGCACCAACTGAAGATGATTCCTCAGCCTGACGAAGGGTTTTTAAACTCAAAAGCTTTCTAAGAAAAATGTTTCCAATTATTTACTTGGTCTAATAAAAGATATTAGATTTATCCCATGAACCTTGTCTGCCTATGTCCTTAGACCAGCACAGCTATAACCCACAAACCTGAGAGCTCCATGAAGCACTTCTGACCATATCCAAAAATGACAAAAATTGAGATGTGTAAGGAAGATAGATATCTTATTGTCTGTTGGGCAGGGTGGATTAGGATTACTTTATGTGATTTGGATGTCTAAAAGTGTAAGTGCCAAGTAGACACAGACTGGGTTAGGCCTTAAATGGCTTTCTTAACCCACTGGGCTAATACTGATTAGCAATTAAGGTGGTGGGAAGGGAAATCAAACCCTCTGGAAAGGATCAAACTTTTTGTTAAGAAAGCAACCATATTTTAACTTCTTTACTTGTGCCAAAAGAGTTGCTTAGAAATAGTAAGATCTCAGGCCTTTCAATTACGCTACATGGAAACACTACTTTGTTCACCCTGCTTTGTCTAAGCAACTACCTAACAAGGGTTATTATTTCACACATCAAAGTATCAATCCTTTCTGCCTCTTTGCACTTGATCTTTTACTGACCTCAGGTTCAAAAGAGTTGGACAGTATCGACACTTATTTGTAAAATAATTTCTATCTAGAACAAAAGTACAGCTTGGCGTTAGGAATAACCTCCACACACTCAAGATACAGATGATGTTTGGATAACTGAGAACAAATAAATATTAACAAAAGAAAATAGCCTAGTCTGTGCAAACCTACAGGGAATGAAAATTAAAAAAAAATACTGAATGGGCTATAATTTTAAAATACTTCCATTTAACATCTAAGCAAAATGTGTTCCCCAAAACAGTTATATATAGATATACATTTATAGCTATATAGATATTGTCAGAGTCCTCATAACAGGGACAGGGGTTCCCAGTTAGATCTGTGTGAAGCAGCAAGTGTTCACTTTGGATTCGGATTCGGCCGATTAGATTTGGAGATTCGAATCACCATCCTGATTTGATCTGGCTGAATCAGATCTAAAAGATTTGCTGCTGCTTCAGAGAGTCGGCCATAGATTAAACAGGCAGCTGACACAGCGGCCTCCAGCTGGTAAGTCTTTTCGGGGAGGGAAGGGACACAGGGGAGGGAGGGATTGTGGCTGAGACAAGCTGCCCAGCTGGGGTGGGGGAGTGCATTACTAGGGGGTATATTATAGGATGTGGCAGTGCTCGGAGCAGGGGCTCTGCCTTGCTGCCACTTGCCCAGCTGGGGCAGGGGAGTGGGCAGGATGTGGGCACAGCTCACTTGAGGTGAAAGGGGGCAAGTGGTAGCAAGGCATAGCCCCCGCTCCCAGCACTGCTGCACCCACATCCCGTGCCCTACCCCCCACACCGGCTGCCAAATGGCAGCAGGGCATAGCCCCCACTCCCAGCACTGCTGCACCCACATCAGTGCTGGGAATGGGGACTCTGTGCTGTCGCCACTTGTCAGATGGCACAGAAGGGTGGGTGCTGCCACCGCTTGCCAACTGGCATGAGAGGGTGTGAGATGTGAGTGCGGCAGTGCTAGGAGCGGGTGCTATACCCTGCTGCTGCTTGCACCCTTCCACCCAGAGTGAGCCTCACCTGCAACCCATCACCCTCCCACCCTGGCTGGGCAAGCGGCAGCAGGGCAAAGCCCCCGCTTTGAGTGCTGCCGCGCCCACATCCCGTGCCCCCCCTTCCCCCTCCCTGAGTCCTGTGTCCCAGCCCCAGCCCCAATCCCTCTCCCTCCACACCCCTTCCCTTCCCCCACCACAACAGACTTACCAGATGGAGTAAGCTGTGTCAGCTGCTTGTTTAGTCTATGGCCAAATCACTGAATCTTTTTCTGAATCAATTTGGATGCTTCAAATTGATTTGGAGCTTTTAATTGATCTCCTGATTCAATTCGAATTCAGAGATTCGGTCTCTAAATCGGGCCAAATCTCCAAATCGAATTGGCTACCAAAGTTTTGCACAGCCCTATTCCCAATATACTCTATATGTTATTCTATGTGATATCACATAGCTTAGTTACTTGCACCTGATCTGCACACAGTTTTCGAATTGATTTAACTATTTCAGTTTTCTACTAAAATAGGTAAGCTGGTAGAGATCCCTTGAAAGGATCAACTCTGGGCAGATCTGTAATCTATAGACTAACTAAATAATTTATATATACATATATATATATATGTGTGTGTGTGTGTGAGTGTGTGTGCGCACATGCGCGTGTGCACACACGTGCATATACAGGCACACACATATAGCATAAGCTTTTGTGAGCTTTCATGAGCTGGAGCATAATTTGTGAAGCCTGTAAAACCCCTATCAATATATCAGGAGATGCTGGCATGTATGCTTTTGAGGGGACTGGGACAAAGCAGAAGGGGAAAAACTGCTACATGCCTTTTCCACGATTTGTTACTCAGCTTTATCCTGACAAACAAGATAAACTCTTGGTGCTCCATGCCAAACACCTCCATTTTCCTGAGCCTTTAAGCCATGTGGTTTGCTTCCTGAAGTCCAGGCTCTGGACCATAGATTATATTTTACCTAAAGCAGTTCTGGTTGTCCTGTATTTTAGAAAGGGAATTTTCATTTGTATAGCCTACTTACATTTTACAAAGACAGAGCACCATTAAATTACAAACTAATGAAAGGAGAGATTTTACTAAGGTGGAAGCTGGCCCATTGAATACTGTAAAGTGGTTTTAAAGGGAGAAAGTTTCCAAACACATCAGGCAAAATCCCTGCTCTTATAAACTGCTCCTTCATGGGTTAGGAAATCAGAGAGAAGCTGGGACAGAAATGATTATCCTGTGCTTAGATGCTACCCTGGAACTCACAAGACTCGGAAGGAATGTCTTCCCTTTTTGTAGGAACTTGCATGAATTGCTTAGTATCAAGTTTTAAAAGCTACAAATAGGCACCTAGCAGAATTTTTAAAAGTGCCTTAAACTCCCAAAGGAGTGTGTATATACTAGGCACTGCTACAACTCCTGATGTGTCATAACCCAACAATGTCATCGTTGAAGTACTTATTAATTTTATCTATAAAAGTATAGGTAGCTGCTCTGCTGCTACAATTAGTACTGATTGTACTTTTCTGAATCAAAGTTTCTTCTGTTTATTGTACTGAAGTCATGAATTCATGACATAATGTAATTATAAGAACAAAAAATGTAATTAAAAACAATTTTGAAATACCAAAATGAAACTTTGAATTTTTCTTAAATTATTCCTCTCATAGGAAACCATGAAAATTGATGAAATTATTTTAAAACAATGGTATAAACAAGATAACTTTTTTCCAATGAATAAGTATTGTGATATACTAAATTGGTTCTTGCATAAGAACTAGAGATAGACAATTTTGAACTGCATGCAAAAAAATACCTTAGTAAAATTAAATGCATGATACTCAATATATCTAAATTGAAAGTCTTATTAGATAGGGCATTAATTTGTGGATATAATCAGCCTAGAAAATTTAATCCTGATGCACACACATACAGACTTTGCAACCTCTCAGTCCTTCTTCGCTAACATTTTGAAATAATATAACTATGTTGAAATTAATTTGAATTTATTCTGTTTACAAGTCTAAACTCTGGAGCTTCCAACTTGTCCGTTGCTATAAGGCCTTGCAGTAGGAACCCTGGATTCCCTCCAATTCCAAAAATGGTGAAGGTAGGTATGGTAGGTAGTACTGTGGAGTCATTTGAGCAAGCTGTAAGGAAACATAACGGGTTTTTCAAGCTATCTATGTTCCGTGGAGAGGTTTATTAAAATTAGTCCTCTCATGAATATTTTCACTTGAGAAATCATCCTTTTCTCAAAATTTCTGAATAGCTTTGCTATTTTTAGATGTCAGACAAAATCAGTTCTCTCAAAAATTAAAGAGGTGGTCAGAAAATTATATTTCAGAAAATACCTTTTCATCAAATGAAGAATGTTGCTGGAACATGTTGATTTTGACAAATCTTCCAACAGAACTCAGGTAAGGTAAGAGATCCATGTATTAAAAAACCCTAAACCAGGGATGTCAAATTCATCTGGTCCCATGGGCCAGATGAATGTCATGGACCAGATAAATAGTGTAGAACTCACTCTGTGGGCTGGATCAGGCCCACAGACTTCCCGCTCTGTGCATGCCAGACCCAGCACCCACTTTGACCAGTTTAGTACTGTGTTGCATGCAACACCAGCTCTTGGACCTGCACTACACAGTGCTCTCCCTGGGCCAGCTGGAACGGGCACTACATATGGCTAGCATCCTGGACTGACCAGAGCTGGCACTGGATCCAGCATGCAGGGGCAGTCCCAGACTGGCCTCATGCAGGGCCAGCACTGGGGGCCAGATGGTGTGGTTCTGTAAGCCGTGTCTTTGAGACTGCTGCTGTAAAAAAAGCATTAGAGCCAAAATACAAGTTCTTTACAAGTAACAGAAAATTGGAACATTTGCTATCAATATGTTCATGCAAGTTCACTGACACAATCCTTAAAACCCTATGAGAAATTGTAGTCTTACAACCTGAAGCAAATTCAAAAGTTAAATATTAAGGCTAAGTACAGACAATGAAAAAGCCGGAGGCAGAATCAATTCAGTATATGCTGCATAGTTTTAACAGATACCAAACCTAGCAACTGTTTATTTTTTGCATTTGGCCGAGGTAATGTCCTAAGCCAAAAGATCAGGGGGGTTAAAGCACTGTATTGAGTTTGTCAGCCACCTGGGCCATCCCTGATTGTCTGGCTAGCACACCATCCCAACCCCCTGCTGTCCTCCACAGGGTAGAAAACATTCCCCTATCCCCAGCCAGCCCTGAGTGGGGCATCTACCCATGGGGGGAGGGGGGGGAACGACCTCAAGTCACAGTGGGTTCCCCCAGCCAGCCTGGGATCTCCCTGAGCCTGGCCTGTCCAGTTGTGGAGAGTGGTGATTGCCACTCCATGAAGCTGAGCTAGCTTGTCACTGACATGTGGGGGGGAGGGGCAGGAAGGAGAGGAAGCACCCACTGGTTTCAGCTCCTGAGCTGGGCTCTTCTCAGCAGGGGGTGGGGGGGTGGGCCCTGGTGGTTTTCCCATCCCCACCTAGCTGGGAGGGCTCCATCGAACCCCTCCCCCTCTCATTGGGGTCTGCTGGGGGGCTGCAGTGGGGGCGGCCTGAAGTGCTGGGCTCTTCCTTTCTCCCTCAGCCCAGCACAGCCCAGCTTGTGGCTCACTGGAGCCCATTTCGCACCTATCACCTGCTTGGACTCTCAGCCACAGTGGGGGTGGAGGGGAAATGGATACCCCCAGCCCTGGGTCCCCCACTGGGGTCTGCTGCAGGATTCCTCTCCCTCCTCCCATGAACCCCTAGCCCAGCCCAGCTTGGCTATGGGCTCACCAGAACTCTGCCTGCCCTGTCTGGTGTTGAGGGCAGGGAGTGGAGGGTACAGAGCCCCATCCCTGCCCTGGGCCCTTTGCTCTGGGGTCTGCTGGGGTTCTCCCCACTGCAGCCTACCCCAGCCCTGCCACGCAGCATGAGCCTCCTGGGGCTGCCCACTGTATTTGACAAAGCTCTGGATGGGATGATCTACTTGGGGATGGTTCTGCTTTGACCAGGTGGTTGGACTAGATGACCTTCTGAGGTCCCTTCCAACCCCAAGTTTCTATGATTTCACCAGCTGCCACTCACACCAGGCTCTGACAAGATGCTCTGGGGTCTGGTGGGACATACTGGGAGGGTCAAGGGCCAGACCAGCTCCATACAGGGCAGGATTAGGGACAGGAGAACACCATAGGGGGTAGGCTCAGGCCCCACCACCTGACATAAGGCCCTGACCTGCCCAGAATGTCTAACTGGAGCCTGGCACCAAGCTGAACTGAAGAGAGGGAAACCTCTGCCACAGCCCCCCACAGCTAGAGTCCTGAGGTTGTTATGGGGGTCCATTCCCCCCGGCCTGCCTCTAGCACCTGACAAGTGTGGGTCGGGGGGGAGAGTCAGGGTAGGACTCCAGTGAGCCCCAGGCTAGTTTTGAACTGATTTCCAATCACTTCTACTGGTTTACATGTAATTTCTCTCCCTAGCCTATATCACACCCCCTGCACAAGTCTCGTAATCCATATTAGTGAAATAGGTGCAGAAAAAAGAGACACTGTGGGTACACCTATACATGTACTTTACTGTGAAGCAGACTAATTAGCTTTGCAGTAAAGCATCACAGTCTACATGTGCACTAGTATTAGGGTGCACTAAACTAATTAACTCTGCTGTAAGATAGTACTTTTAAGAACTGTAAATGCACTGATAACTGAATGTGTAGATGCTGACCATGGGTGCAAATTGCATCCAGTCACCCAGCCAGGTGAGGGCCAGACCCCCAGCTTCTGCCAGCCCCTCTGCTGCTTAATGCTGCCACCCAGAGCCTGAAGCTGATCCCATGTGTCCCCTGCCAGCCCAGAGCTGCTCTGCCCCCATTCAAATTGCTTCTGTCCTGGGTGCACATGTAGATGCTGCTCCTGAGAGCAGTTAACTGCGGTACAAGCTACTCTGGAGTTTATTGCTTCATCCTAATTGCACATGTAGGTGCACCCAGTTAGATACCTATTTAGGCTCCTACTTCTAGTACCAATAACTATATCTCAGCATTTGGTGCGAGTGTTTACAAAACTAAAGCAGGCTTCTATGTACAGTTTGGTGTTATCAATACTCAATTCAGGTTATTTACAAGGGCTCATCAAGTAGTCACTTATCTTTACGTTGTGTAACACTTCAGGCACTAAGGGCACTTCTACACGTGCTCCAGGGGTATGGGGAGGAGCACTTTAATTTGAGTGGCTCCAAGAGCGGCTCTAATTAAAGTACTGCCACATCTCATGTATCAGTGTTCCTGTGCTTCAAAATGGTAGTGGGGGTGCATGAACTACAGCTTGTCCGATGAGCTTTAGTTCAAGTGGCCCCTTCCACCATTTTGAAGCACAGGGATGCTGATACATAAAATGCGGAGGGTGGCTGGAGTGCAGTAATTACCACACTGCAGAAGACTAAGTTAATTGAGTCTGCTCTGATATGCTGTATTTACAGCACATTGGAGCAGCCTCACAGCACATCTACAGGCACCCTAAATCAATAGCAGGAGATCAATTGCTTTGGAACTAGACCCTCATAATTACAGTATAGCGACTTCCTCCCTGTACTTTCCTCCCCTTAGAACAAATTATTGTTTTAGGTGGTATACATAACTCTCTACTGTTTAGTGCAGGGGTGTGCAATTATTTGGGCCTGAAGACCACATAAGGAGTTTTGATGTGCTGTTGAGAGCTGGGTCATCCCCCTGGCCCTCTACTCTCCCTCCCCTCTCTGTATCAATTTACCAAAACTCCCTATGGGCCTTTGGGGGGGGCAGGGAGTAGTGTTCAGGAATGCGATGGGCAGGCAAAACTGATCCGCTACATGCATGCCCTGACCTGGTGGGGGTGTGTTTCGGGGTGCACATCAGTGAGGGGACTGTCTGGGTCCTAGGTCCAGAGAGCCAGGTGAGGGGAGAGAGGGGAAGGTGTGCAAAAGAACTTGACCAGGTACTGCAGTCCACAATTGACCCTGCAACACTCCTTATGGGGTAGTGCCCCCCACCCAAGGCAGCCAATGCCATGTTCCTGCCTGTGCCCACTGGCTGGACAGCGGGGCAGGGGGGAATCTTCAGCCCTGAAGCCTTTGCCTCAGTGCACAGGGATTTGGCTCCAGCTCCTGACTGCCTTCCACTCACTCAGCCTGCCCACAGGTGGCTGCTCATCATGCTGGGCAGGCAGAGTAGGTAGAATGCAGCTGGGAGCTGGAGTGCTGCACACTGGGAAAGAAGTCACCCAGATGAATCTCCCCTCCCACTAGGAGCAGTGCAGCAGGGGCAAGAGCAGGAGGAAGAGCCACTGCTAGAGGTGAGGGATGCAGAATGGCCTCAGCCAGCTCATGGAGTTTCCAGCAAAGCTATTCCTGGTGTGGCTGCAGCTGGTCAGGTGCTGCTCTGGTCCCCTTCCCTTCAGCAGCAGCTCTTCCTCCCACTCCTGCACCTGCTGCACCACTCCAGGTAGGTGGGGAGTTGTGGTGGGGAAGCTTCAGCTATGCAGCTCCCACTGAAGGTGAGAGGAGCAGCAACACTGGGAAGAGCCCCACCAGAAGCTGTGAGCACTGGTCAGGACCTGGGCTGGTGGGCAAGGGATGCCCTGGTGGGAGCGGGTGGGGCTCGGACCCATGTGGAGCACTGTGGGCTGGATCCAGTCAACTGGTGGACCATATTTTGGCCACCCCTAGTTTAGTGGGCCAAAAAGTTTTTCCTACACTTTCGAATTGTGATTCTGTCTTCTAGCTGCATTAGATTTTTCTTCCTATCCTTCAAATCTTCTTCAAGAGCCAGGTTCAGCAATGTACTTAAGGTTAGGGCCTTTTTTTGAACAGGGTGGAATTACGTTTTTCAAAGTGTGTCCTTTGAAGAAGGAAACAGCTCCCTGATGAAGTAGTACTGCATAGTTCATCTAGGCCAAAAGGTTGTATGTTTTTGCTGCATCTTTCACTAAAGTTTCAATTTTATCCTTTGCTATAGATTAAGCACCAGGGACATAAAGAGATCTTCAGAGACAAGGATCAAAATCTGAAGGGGTTCCTCCCCCACCCACGTGGATGGCATGCCCTATAGGAAAGGCTACGGAGGAGACATTCCCTATGAAGGAATGGTGCTGCTCTGTTATGGGATGTGTGACCCATTAGGAACAGTGCCCTAAAGATGAACAAGTCTATAGGTGTTTGGCAGCTCTCAAACAAAGAGTGGCTCAGTACAATCACTGATGTTCCCCCACATCTATGGCCCTGATAACAAAGGTGTAAAGACGTGCAAAAATTGACCATATTTTCCAAAATAAAATGGAGGAAAGGAATTAAACATTTTACTAGAATGCCTGTTTAGCTCAAATTCATTGTTTTGCAGTCCAAAGAGTGGCATTGCTTGTCCTCCTCTGTCTTAATGAATCCTGCACACTTAGCAAGTGGCCCTTAAACTGAGACTTCATTTCACTCCTTTGATGTCAAGAGAGCCCTGGATCATTATCTGCATGGGACCAAACTTTTCTAAGAGTCTTCATGGCTATTTGTTTCATTACCCAAGAGATATAAATACACCGTAATCTTGGAGACCAGTCGGCTAGTTCCATGCTGCATGGAGCTATGCTATGAGACTACTAATATGGCCCTGACCCCACTCATATAAGCCTATTCTAGCAAGCTCAAGCAAATTCCACAGCCTCCCTACACTAAATGATACATGGCAGCCACATGGAATTCAGTACATACCTCTATGAAGTACATGATCCTGGAGACTTCCAAGACAAACACTGTATCTAAGGAGGTCCCCGAGTCATTTTTTGCCTAAAGGATTCTGAGACTCATCTCCAAGTCTGGGTGGGCACTGCTTGGAACTCATTTATATTAAGAATATATATGCAGATAAGTGGTCAAAAGAGGAAATGAAATTACTAATAGTAAGTTTTTTGAGAATTGTCCAAATACGCATTTACATTCTGTGCTCCTTCCCCTCTTCCTCATTCACAGGTAGTATAACACTGCAGTTGAGAGAGAGAGAAGAGCAAAAAGTACCACTGCCCTTTATCTCTTCAGCATAGTCATAGGGAGGGTTATGGACTGCTCTTTGAATACTGTTAAGACTAATAGCATGAGCACACCCACAATGGGAATGTGCATGTGGACAATTATTGAAAGGAGAATGACATTTGATCAGTTTTTTGCAATGCACACCAATAATTTCAAATTCAGCTTCTATACATATACATAATAATTCAGATTAGCATTTAATTGTATTCATAAATGTCCAGGTGTCAACATTTTTATTATTAATTAATATTACCAATAACTCACACTAGAAAAGCATTTCTTTCTTATTTTCTTATGTAAATAATGATCTAATTGTAGATTAGGAACAGAGCCACATGACAGAATTAACACTGCCATCCAGAGTTTGAGGTATTTTTCCATGAAACACTGAACACTTTTGAATAAGACATATATAGAAATTAGAAACAGGCAAAAAAGGAGAGAAATATTTTAAATAAGATAATCATGTAGTACTTATTATTCAAGTTTTATTTTCTTGCATAATTACTATTGCAAACACTTCAGAAAATTTGTCTGAAAGATGCTGTGCGAATTTCTGGACTATTTAATCTTTTGTAGTACACAGTATATCCCTTCAAATATAAGCCACCTTCCTTAAAAATGAAGTATTTCTTTTGAAAATGGCCTTCACCTTAAATTTTAATGAAAAGAAGGGAAAAGGATCTTGTATACATCAGTGTGCTTATGAAAGTATCTTTATGTGATTACCTTTCCCTTCCCCCCACCCTAAATTTAGAATCAGAGAATTTACGTACATCTTAAATTCAATGGCATCTTATACTCTAAGGAATATGGAACACAATAAATTAAGGCCTGCATGCCAAAAAGTTCTGGCGTCGGTATTTCTAACTGAAGCCAATGGGAGTAATGAATGCTCAGCATTTCTGAAAGTTAGACCAAAGGGACAAATATTGTCCAAATGTCTTTCACAGGAAGACTCTGAACTCAGCTCTGGGCTTGATACATAACAGAGCCCTGCAATTCCTCCTTTCATCTTGGCACAATGGAGCTTTCACTCCATGGCAGAGCTGGTACAGTTTGAAGTATGCTGTTCTGCCAGCTAACTGTTATTCTGTCACTTCAGAAATGGATTCACTTTCACCACCCTTACAAACTTTCCCAGGCATGGATAATCTACTTGAACAATGATCTAGGTTCAGCATTTGGCCATGACAGAGGACTGCTTAGACCAGTCTAAAGAAGATTTATTTTTAAAGTGAGCAAATACAAGCAAGAGGCATTACTTCTCAGTGATGTGCCCAGTCTTGCCCAAAAGCAGTGTGCCTCATGTGGTTTTTTGCCCATACTTTGCACTCCACTCATTTTGTTCCTCCTTTACTCACTGTGTGAACAAAAGAAAGGGCTCATTATATGGCTGACTATTAGTGTATTCTCCTAACTTATGAGGAGTTCTTTCCTAGAGTGGGACTTTTCTGGGTTTCAGTCTTAATCACCTCTCTTCTTAGCTTAGTCTGCTAAAGAACAACCCTGTGTACTTCCACTGAGGCAGTCTTTCATATCAAATGAACATGTGAAAGAGGACTGTTAAAACACTCAGTAAAAGCTGACCTTTTCACTCCTCTATAAAGAGAATCATTTATCTCTCTTTAAGGGCAAACCATTGACTACCTACCTTATTTTATGATATTTGATACAAAAGAAATTTAAAGTGTTTACTTTCTGCCATTCTTATTGTTGACATGGTGAAAAAAAAGGAAAGTTCACTTCTCCCAGGCTGTCCCTCTACTTTTGATTTCCATTTATATTGGTGTCTTTCCCTTTCTTTGCTACAGTCATAGATGGTCAGTTCATAAGGCATGTGTGTCCACTTCTTATTCAATGGACTAAAAACATAAATTATTTGCAATGGACCTTACGGAACAAATCAAACTTCTTCATGTCCAAAATCTGAAGTACTTAGTCAAAGTTCCCTCTGAAGTAAGGGAACATCAGAATCAAGGACTTCAAAATGTAGCCTTTCACAGCGTCTGAATCATCTAGATAATGAAGGTTTGTTGTCCTATGATATTTTCTGCTTTTAAATTATTTGGTGGGACCATAAGTGCCTGCTTTTGTAGTACAAATATACTGCAAAACTAGAAGCAAAATAGCACAGGTCGTTAGATGAATTGCCCAAACTGTCCATGAAGATGAATGCCTTCTATTTTTGCTATACCTCAGATTAGGGGAGGGAAGGTATGGGTCAGAGAGGGAAATATAAGTGGTTGTGCTTAAGGGTTCCTCTTTAGTTAAAAAAAATATGAATCCATATTTAGACAAGTTGATATAAGTTGAGACGAAACAAAGCTGAAAAAGTAAATAAGAAATGAAAGCTTTTTCCCTTCTTCAGCCAAAGCTCAAGCTTCCTTCCTAATCAGATTGCACTGACATTTTTCAAGTATGCTTTTCTCATTGCTGCCAAATCCTGGTGCATTTGCAAAATCAAAAGGAAATATCAAATAAGTTATGATTTAGTATTTATCAGTTTTGGCACCATTTCTGAAAAAGAAAAAAAAGACTGACTGCCTTTGTGGAAATGTAAATGAAAACCCCACTAGATTTCAAGTGACATAAAAAGTTCACAAAATCTTCCAGAGATAAAATGAAGCATCCATGTTGTTACAAAATGTCTCAACTATTCAAAATCCCCAAATCTCCTATGTTAAGAAAATTACTGAAGAGTCTCTAAAATAGCTAGATCCCCAGTGCCAGGTCCATAACTAAACTCCAAATCATTATCCTTTGAGCAAGGTAATCATCCTCTAGATTATGGAGGGGGAAATGAATAGGCCTCTCCTCTGCATAAACTCCATCACCATACTGTCCCAGAAACATAACTAATGGCATTTTCCTTAACCACCTTTATCAATATAGAACCATGCAACTCCACTCAGTCTCCTCTTCTAATTTTAGTTCTTACTCTGTTTTTTTACAAATTTATATCCTCCATGTTGGGAATGTTACCAAGTCTTCTTCCAAGTGCCTTCTATTAATTATAGACATAAACATATATCAAGAAAATAAAACTTGAATAATTTTTTGATTGCACAAAAAAAGATTCTTGGCAGAATGTACAGATTCTTAGTGGCTTCTTTCCAAAATCAGGTTCTCTCTTTATGGAGAATGAAATGCCTGTTCACAACTTTCTTCTAAAAAATGTCCGGTTCTATGAAAGGCATTTTTGTAAAGCAAAGATGGAAATTACCACAACTGAGCTGAAGCCTAAAAGCCACCAAATAGTTGCTTTAGAAGATTCTTACCAGCTTTTAGATGTACCTACCTCCATAACGTGTATCACTACTAGCACAGCAATTATACTTTCAAGGTGTCAACATAGAACATCATAAAAAGTTCACTTTTCTTTAATGTTCTGAATGACATTATTATATTGCTTTTATCTAGAGGCATTGGGACATAGGGTGCTCTGTTTTTCTTGCAGTCAGGTAATTGTAACAAAAAGGTAAACGATTTATCTAGTAAATAATTCATAGACCGTAGATGTCTGCATAAGCTATTTCAAAGTTTTCAAGGCTGGTATATATTGCCACAAAATTGGAAAATATAGACTACAAAAATGGTTTAGTAGATAATATTACTGGATTCCTTATGTCCATAAATATAAAATAATCTTTTAAATAGTTATTTAAATTGCTCATCAATCCATGAATAGGAAATATTTAGTAGAAATAATGATACAGAAAAGGGTTCATTTCCGATGACCTTGCAGTAGTGAGTAATGAAAATTGCTAGTTTAAAAAAAATCAAGAGGCAAAAAAAAAAAAAAAAATTTTTGTTTCAGGCAAAATTGAACACTGCAGTAGAAATTGATCTGCAACTGGGAGATAGCGGAAAGTAAAATAGAGTTTACTCTTATGATTCGGTAGTTTGACCAAAAGATTTACATGAATGATGTCCCTTTAGATCAGCCACTGATTGACTGATACTGCTCTCAGATATCCTTTACTAATCAAATGCAAAGGAGTCTAACTCAATCTGAGTGTAACTCTACTAACTTCAATTGCTGTTATGTCCAGTTACCGCCACTGAAATTATCCTCAAGTGCATGCCTCTTTCCATAGGCAGACAAGGTTCCTTGGGTGAATTTGATATCTGTTATTAGACCAACCCAAATGGTTGGAGAATAGTTATTAAGCAAGCTTTCAGGTTCAAAAACCCTTCGTCAGGCTCAGGAAGTTTCAGCAGTTGGTGTGTGCTCTTCCTGGATGGACACAGGACATTTATCAGTGGAAGGCTACAACCCAAACCCCTGCCTCTTTCCATGCAACATTTTGAAATATCCCAAAGCCAACTGGAGGTTTCAGCACATCAGTTTTTATTACTCATAGGCTAGACATACATTATCAAATGAAGCAGATCAGCTGTGTCACAATGTGTCACAACACAGTTGCTCTGCTTCATTGGGTAAAACACACATCACCATTTGAATTGCCCTTCATGGTACAGGACAAGGAGATATATGATCTCCTCACTTTCCCCACTCAGCCAGACCCATCCCCCAGGATTCCCTGGGATGCCTCTTTGTAAGCAGGGAAAATGGGCAGGTGCTCCAGGGGTGCTTGAGCAGCTCTGACTCAGGTGGGTCATTCTCTCCTACTGCACAGCTAATAGAAATCTGCCACAATAGAGCTCACAATTTATGTCTATTTGCTCAAAATCTGTACTACCATAAATTTTTTTATGGCAGAACAAATAAGATGCCAGGTGTGGTCTGAGATCAGATACAAAAACTTGGATACCTAATGGTTAGAGGCTCCAATGTGTAATCTGTAGGAGCTTGGACACTTTTATTCCAAATGCAAAAATGCCTGAGTAAAACTAAGTGTCTCAAAACTGGAAAGAAAATAACCAGCAAACTTAGTAAGGAACCACCTAAAGTCAGTGCACTCAACCAGACAGTGCCTAGAGCTAGGGAGCAAGGAGCATGGAGCACAAAGGATTCATAGCCATACAAGGACCCACCTAAGGTCTTCTTTTATTTTTAAAGATAGCTAGATATGGTGGTGGTGATAATATATATAATAGCCCACTCCTAAGGGCTCTCCCATGGTAGTGAAGAGACCTGAATTACAGCCGTTGCTTTAAGGAATGTTTCTTATTTTATCTAGTGACTGTTTAATGTAATGTGCAGACAGTCTGGGGAACAGGGACCCAAACCTAGGCCTTCTTTCTCGCAGCTAAAAGTGTTTGCTTCTAGATGAGAGTCATGTTTTGTCTTCTCTGGTCTTTTTGGTCCAATCAGTCTTGAACTCATAGATTTCATAGTTTTCATAGACATTAGGGCTGGAAGGGTCCTCAGAAGATCAGTGAGTCCAGCCCCCTGCCCCAGGGGCAGGAAGTAAGTTAGGGTCAAAGGATCCCAGCAAGACTGGACTCCTTTAAGAAACATTTGGATGCCTGAGTAGGTGCTTGCACCAGCTCTGGAGGGAGTCTATTCCAGGTCTTGGGAGCTTGGACAGTAAAGAAGTTTTTCCTTATTTCCAGCCTGAAATGGTCTTGGAGGAGTTTGAGACTGTTTTACCTTGTCATCCCTTGGGGCGCTCTGGTGAACAGGCATTCCCCCCAATCCTGATGTACATCTCTTATATTCTTAAAGGCTGCCACCAGGTCACCCCTGAGCTTATGCTTTTCCAGGCTGAGGAGTCCCATGGCTCTCAGCCTTTCATCATAGGGCCTGTTCTCCTGCCCTCTGATCATGTGCGTGGCTCTCCTCTGGACTCTCTCAAGCTTTTCCACATCCTTCTTGAATTGTGGAGCCCAGAATTGAATGCAGTACTCCAGCTGTGGCCTAACCAAGGCCGAGCACAGCAGGAAGATGACATCCTGAGATTTGCTTGAGAAGCATCTATGGATGCAAGCCAGAGTTTTGTTCACTTTACCAGCTGTGACATGGCGTTATTGGCTCATGTTCATCTTGTGGTCAATCATGACCCCCAAGTCCCTTTTGGCTGTGGTGCTAGCAAGTGTAGCACTGCTAAGTCTATAAGCGTGCTGCAGGTTTCCGCCCGCCAAGGTGGAGTACCTTGCATTTTTCGGTGTTGAATGTTGTCAGGTTTTCATCCACCCATTTTATGAGCCTGTAGAGATATAGGCTGGTGATCCAGGCCAACCTTAGGTGTGGATGCTTTACCCCAAAGTAAAGCTAATCCTTCCTAAAAAACTTCAACAGAAGGGTGAAAAATGCTACTTCTACAAATTAGACTGTTAGGTGATCCAACCCTAGCAGGAAATGTAGATTTTAATTCCTTCAGGCAGGGGGTAGAAGAGACACAAGATTACCCACTTCCTAGCAAAGTGCTCTATTACACTATTGCATAAAATGGAGTGTTTTCCTCAGGTCATACCTTAAGAGAAAGGAATGGTCATAGCTGCATTTTATAAAGGGATCCTAAACTGCCCATATCTGTTAGGTATGTTCTGAGATTTCTTATTAGATCAAACCTTTCAGGGAACTTGCATGGAGGAATATCTGATATTAGGACCCTAAACTATGTTAGTTATTTACCTAATGCTGGACTACCAGTTGTGTCAGGACTAGGGTAGTTGTGGGGATTTACACGTGTTCAGCTCAAGGTACCTGGCAAGCTTTTAAAAAATGAGACAATTATGAAGTGGACAGGATTAGATGACAACTGAGCAGATGTTTTAAGGATCAACATTTTGGACTTCAACATCTTTGTGGATGTGGAGAAAGCAGCGAAGATACTTCTAGTGTAGGTAGGCCTTCACTTCTGTTCCCTGAGGTCCCTTCCTGTCCTATTTCTAAAATTCTAGGTAGACGTTCATATAATCAGAAGTCCCATTTAGGCATAAATCTTTTTTTTTTTTTTAATCTGGACCTTTGGGCCAGTCTAAAGAAGATCTTAAGCTTGTGCTTAAATTTCATAATTGCCCTACATTTGATTATGGGTGCTTAAAATTAAGCAGATGCTGAAGTGCTTTACTGCTCAGGATCAGATGACATCAATGGAAGTTGGATCAGATCTTAAGGTCTGATTCTGAAAGCTATTAAAAACCACCTCTCATAAGATGCTGAGTACATTTTCTCCTCAAATAATAGATTAAATTAAAAGATTCAGAGACTAAAAGATGTGTTCAACACTCAGAGACTTCTATCAAATTGTATATCCACATCTTTTCTGCCAAAGAGTTAAAATTTTCCCGAAATGTCCCAGAAAAAAAAAATCAATCCAAACAATTACAGTTTGGTAAAACTATAAGCAACTGAAAACAAAATCTTATAATGGAAGGAGCTTGACAACCTTTGCTATATTGGTTACTACCTATAATAAAGCAATAACAAGGAAATAGATCCAGCAGTGCTTACTGAAATCTGGCCTATCTATACAACTTAAATAAACACCCGTGTTTTTCAGGCTTGACAAGGAACTGAAAATACATTTCAATCAAACGAGAGGGTTTTTTTATTCAGCTTCTTTCACTTCAGACATATGGTACTGAGAAAACAAACAGGGCACATGTCACAAAAGTTCACTTTTTATTGATATGATTTGCTAAGTAACAGACCTGGAACAGAGCTTTCAAAACACTAAGTTTTCTTTGTTTTCTTTTCAGTACTGAGTAATCAGACAGCTGCCATACCGCATGTTTTATTCACATGAGTATTCTTAAAACGATGGGGAAAAAAAATCATAGTTGAAATAGTAATGTTGAAAACCTAAGGGCAAACTTCCTATGGAATTCACTGAAGGCAGAGCTCATTTCATACATTTGAAAATGATTATTTGCATAGCACTCATTTTGAGGAGCCCAAATAATGGATAAGGACCTCATTTGTTAATTGCTGTACAAATACAGATCACAATATGGTTGTTATCCCAATGAAGGCACAATCTCCAAATTATTCTCCATGAGGAAATTGCTTTAGAAGACATGTAATCATTAAAGAAAAAAAAGTCATTTTTAACCTGGAATAAAATATCTGCCTGGGGAAGCTATATTGGCATAGCTACAGTGAAATATTTATTTATTATTCATTAATGCCTTATTTAGGGGAGCTCTACAATGAGGGACAGCCGATAGTTATAGATAGATAGAAAGCAAAAGAAGGGAACAAGCAGTATTGGTCAATGTTGCGGCATGGGGTCCTGCAGGATGGCCGTGATCTCCCCAAGGCCCCCTTACCATGCCAAGTTGGCCCAACGGGCACCCTTGATTCTCGCCCGCCACGTCTTTGTTGGTAAATATATATTAGGGAGGCTGCCTTTACGTCTTCTTGGACACGGTTTTGATGTACTCTGACCCTGTGGGCTCCTGGACCCCTTGTGGGTCCTGTTCTGCAATGGGTGTGTTGGGGTACTCTAGCCCTATGGGCTATGCGTGGCTCAAACCACCCCTTTACCATGCCCCAAGTCTCGCAGGTGGAGCTGATGTTGTTTGGTCTGGGCTTTGTTATAATTTGGCCCCCTGGTCCTCCCTGGGCTCTCCGCAGCCCTGCCTCACACTGTGCCTCCCTGGCCTCGGGCTCTCCGCAGCCCTGCAAAGTGCTGCGCCTTCTCTGGTGCCAGGGTCGGTGCACCCCAAAATGCTGTGCCCTCTCTGGCACCGGGGTCAGTGCGCCTCCCAAAATGCTATGCCCTCTCTGGCACCAGGGTCAGTGCACCCTCAAATGCTGCGCCCTCTCTTGCGCCAGGGTCCCCACACTGCCGTGGGTTCCCTTTGAGGCCTCCTCCTTCCCCTAATAGCCTCACCCAAACCACCGGTCTTAAACAGCAAACAAAACACAAGCCCCTGGGCTATAACATAAATTCAAGCTGCCTGGCTATAACATATTTCAAGCCACGTCAGGGGTGCTCCGTTCCTCACCAGTATCAGAGGCTATACTTGCAGTCAGGCCTCTCCCCTTTGCTTGCTCTGGGAGAGCTCCTTCCCCCTTGGCTACTGGCAGGGAACAGCTGTCTTGGCCTCAGCCCTGGGGTTTATATGTGAGCCAGGCCATGCCCCTGGTAACCAGCAGCTGGGGCTCCCCACCCACTGCTAGGGCTCTTTTCACTCTTCAAAGGAGCAGGGCACTTAAGTGCTCTGTGGCAGTTAACCTATTGGACAGTGGGTATTTTACCTTATATGATGTTGAAATCATAGCCATATGTACAACATATATAATTATTAAATACATTTTTGACCTTAAGAGTTAGTGATGAGTCTACTTTAAATCTTTTAGAATCTGAGCCAAGCCTATTAAAGTCAACAGATTCCCATTCGCTTGGACTAGGTTCTGAATTGAGAATGAGTGGGAGGACCATAAGGTGAAGAACAAGTGTATAGGTTCAGCAAAGACCAGTTAAGGAAAATCAATTCAACAGCTGGAGCATATGATTTGGTTTCCTGTGACAAATGGTATTGTTCCCAGAAGGAAATGGGTTCCCATACATAGCTGAAGCAGAATGGGAAATTGAAGTTCAGTTTGGCTATCTTAGATGAACAGGAGTTTTAAAACAAATCCAGTTTTGGAGTTATACATGAGTCAGTCTTAGGATAGTGACAATCACTGTTTTCAATGGCTCTCAGACTGGAAAACTAGGCACCTGCCCAGGTTTGCAGTGCTAAACACTACATTTTTTTCCCTCTTCCTAGCAGCGACAGCAGAAACATTTGGACAAACGTAAAGAACTATGATATACAAAATGGTTATAAATATACAGAAAAGAATGCACTTTATTTGGCAGGAATATGCAGTTGAAAACAATTTCAATTGCTACCGATCCATTGATCCAGGCCTTGCTACAGATTCAGCTGTCAGCTGTGCCTCTTCAGCAATGCAGATTATGTCATCACTGGGCCAGGCCACATGAATTATAATATCCGGGGCTCATTCATTTGTTCCTCCATCAAAGTCATATATTCCATCACCTGCCTACAGTGGCCCTCTGCTGTCTACAGTGGCCAAATGGGCCAATCCGTACAGGTAAGAATGAATGGACACAGATCTGACATAAACCACATAAAAGCCTATGGAGAAACACTTTAACCTCCCTAGACATCCTGTCACTGACATCAGAGTAGCTGTCCTGAATCCAAGAAACTTTAAAAACCAGCTTTTAAATTGCAGAAGAGGAAATCATACACAAACTGGATGAATTAAACACAATCTCAATAGGGATTATGGACTCTTATCCCACTAACTGAACAAGCTGTTTGCTTGGGTGCTCTTGCAGGTGTCAACTGACTTATCTTAATAGATCTATTCAACCCTCATCATACCTCTCTTAGCAGCATCCCCTCCCCTTTTTCCCTCCTAAATACAATTTTTCTGCCAATCCATTCACAGCATCTGACAAAGTTGTGGTCTACAAAACCTCATGCCTACCCCTAAGGTGTCAATCACTTTCGGGACAAACCTCACAGTTCTAATTCTACAGCCTATAATATTGCTTTTTCTACCTTTATACATGAAATGTTGGTCCTGATTTCATTTGCCCTCACCCAGTTCCATCTCTGAAAAATCAGAGTTGCCCCTGCCCACTTCATTCACCAGGATGTGAGGCACTGGGCAGCACTGATATGCCAGTGCTCTGCCCCTGCCCTTGCCCCTCACTCCCAAGCCACAGCCACCCCCTATGCCCCTCACTCCTGGCCTGCAACACCTACCTGCTCCCACCAGGTCCCTCCTGGCACAAGCTCCGTCCCAGCACCAGGACATGTGCCATCCCTTCCTGTTCTGCTCCCTGTACCTGTGCCCAGGCCCCAGCAATCCCCATGCTGTTCCTGGGAACTGGGGCTCAGAGACTGGGCAGGGCAAGCCCCTTCCCTTCCAGGCTGGTCTCCAATTGCTTCAGGGCACGCTCTGGAGCACACCCTGAGCCATTTTTTTTTTCAAGATTTTTTTTTTATGATACCAGGATTTCCTGGTATCAAAATTAGAGTCTGAATTGCAAATATGCAGCACAGGGAACATTTTTTCTCATCCACAGCAGGCCTCTTGCGGCATCTCAAACTGCTTTGAGATGCTGCAGCAGGCACATACTCGCTCATCTGGATGCACCTAGAGAGTCTAAATAATCAGCAGAGAAGGACCAGAACTAAGAAAAAATTTATCCCAGATGAGTTCTTTAAATGTCCAGCTACTCACTCAAGTTCACCTTTATGCTTTCTCTCCCCCAGTAAATCTTGAATTATTTTTGTCCTATACCATGGCTTCCACATGAGGCATGAAAAGTACCTTTTCCTCTCCTCTGCTGCCTTAAGCCTTGTGGTTAGGGCATTCCTCTAGGAGGTGGGAGGAGTAGATTTGAATTCCTTTAGGTCAAGGAAAAACTGAGAATATAATCTGTTTCTCCCACTTCTTGGGTGAGTCTTCCAACCACTAGCCTATTACACAAAAGGGCCTCTTCCCTCAGCTGTATTTTAAAAGAAAGTGCCAGCTGCAGAAACAGCTCATAGAAAACTGGAACTAATTTGTGTGCATTAGCCTTGTTTTGAGAATGTCTCATAAGGACCTTAAGGGGATGAATGCCTGTTTTCTGGATACCCATGTCATTTAGATGTAAGCTAAGCAATAGGTGTTCAGCCTATCAATAAAAGGGTAGTTCTGGGCATATGCAGAGGTGGAGCACTAAGCACCTGAGGAGCAATAAAATAAGAGTGAGATGATTAAGTATAGCTACATGGGAATTCATGACAATAATTTTGGACATGGGTGCCTAAGTCCCAGCTTAGGTGCCTTTACTAAATCTACCTTACTACGCCTAAATTAAAAAAAAAATGCTGCTGTCATTATCAGATGAAAGAGTTCATTGTGTGATTTATCTGACTTATGAAAGCCACCTCATATAGAAAATAAATCTTGATAGTGTCAGTGATAAAAAGAAAATCAGGAATGACAACTGAAAAGAATATATCACCCTTGTTCTTCTAGACTAACAGTGTTACTCTAATGAAGTCAATGAACCATGTTCTGCCCTCACTTGACCAAAGACCCATCCAACCTGCAGCTGATGGTAAGTTAATCACCTGTATTTGTGTAGTGAAAAATGCTTATGGAGTCAAGAACACTACATCAGCCACATACTATTAAGGGGACAATTTTCTGACATTGTGAAAATCATTACTGTCTCTCACCCCAAATTAACTTGGCTGAAAGCTATTATTTTCTGTAACAAGGGCATGCAATAATACAGTACAAGTGTCAAGAGAAGTTGTTGGAAATTACCTGAAATGTGTACTGCTGTGCCTGCCTAGCAATGCTGAATATACATGGGACTAATAGAGAGATATTTGGAGTTTCCTGACATTTGAAGAGTAACAGTACAAGCAGAGAGACATATTGGTACAATGATTACTAATACCATGTATAGTTAGAAACCAAGGGGGAGACTGGGTCGGGGGTCAGGGCGGGGGTGGGGGGGAGGGAGGGAGGGAGGTGGAGGAGGGAGAGGAATGCATGTTTCTAAATCCAATAGATGCTTTCAAAAAAATCTCTCCCCTAGTACAAGTGGTATGAATTCAGTAAGTCAGTACATCTAGGAATATTCTTGCTTCCATTCTGGTGCCCATAAGCTAATTCAGTGCTCATCTCTAAGGACCCAGCTTTGAAAATATGAAACTAAGTTTTCAAACATGATCAAAATGCAATGAGATTGTTTGATGTCACTATTTGTTTGCATGAATCTTCACGACTACTTTCAAGGACCATCTTCACTAGAGACTCAATATAGTGTTGCACCTAGCAATGAAGCTTTAAAGCACCAAGAGGCAGCATCAGTAGTAGAGACTCAACTGATATTAATGGAAATTATGTGCCTAAATACCTTTGAAGGTCTGCACTTCAGTTCTTAGTACCTGTAATCTCAAGAAGATGGAGCACAATTTCATGATACAGATTCTCCAAAGTATTTTGGATCAACCACAGGTTCCTTAAATTAATTCTAATAAGCAATGTATGTCTGATAGGACTCTTTCATTAGACTACACTCATCAAAAAGTCCAATTATAATAATCATGTATTTTGTGCTCAATGATTTACTAGTTCAATGCTAGCACTAACTCCTTTAACTCTTTTATCACCCTGCTAATCAGGTTAACGTGGTATTATTCAAGCATATGTATGTAAGTATATATATTTCATCTCTATTCAAATTAAATAAGACCAGTGGGGAAAAAATGAAGTTCTGGGAAATCAAAAAAGAGATGAATGTAGAATAAAGAACATAGGCAGACAAGGTTCCTTGGGTGAGTTTGATATCTTTTATTAGACCAACCCAAATAGCTGGAGAATATTTATTAAGCAAGCTTTCAGGTTCAAAAACCCTTTGTCAGGCTAAGGAAGTGTCAGCAGTTGGAACAAAGAACATTGCATTTTTAGGTATATTTTTCTCTCTCCTCTTTGTTAATATCTTTACCTGGTTGGAGTGATATGCCCAAATCACATTCTATTAAACTCTCTAGCACATAGACCCATATGGTACTGAACTATCACATAAAACCTGTGTTTGATCTCCTTAAACATCTCACAGTAGCTGTCTGGACATAACACTTTTAAGTTGGCTTCTGAAACCATTAACCTTCATGTTGACCATTATGGTCTAATTTTGTCCTTTTAATTCCCTGGCAATATCTTAATTTGTAATTTCTAGCCTTAGAGTTTGATTGTAAAATCCTTGGGAGAGAAGCTGTTTTCCTGTTCTGTTTATTCCGACTCTTGTACAGTGAAATCTGTGACTTCAACCCCTGAGTGATAATCACAATACAAATAATAAAAAACGGCTAAGAAAGGACAGTTAGGTCTATTTCATTCATTGTTCTCTTTTTGGCAAAAAATAATTCTTTGCCAGTCATCATTTTTAATACAGCACTTAAAAGGTAGCATATCAGAAAAGTGGTTTAAATATAGCTTATATTTTGAATGTTTGAAATATAAGCAGCTATTCAGAATATCCAATGCATGAAAGGTATAAGAAAAGACATTTGTATGATAAAACCTACACAATCAGTGAAATTAGAAATGTTTATACAGAAATGTGGCATTCATTTAAAATTTGGAAAAGTGACAATGGAGGAAAAGGTCAAATATCCAGAATTTACTTTCTTCCTTCCCCCAGTAATACTCACAGCCGAGCTTGATCGCAGCATATGAAGAACCTCTATTCTAATCATCATAAAAATCATACAAGTTACACAAGAACATTATCTTTAAAAAGATGCATGTATTAGAGAGACCCTTATCTCATAGGTATTGTCATGACAATTAAATTATACTAGTTTCCAAACTTTTTTCTCATGCAAGATAAGTGTAAGAGTGATGTAAGAGCTTTGACAGTGATGTCTTAGCTTTGACAGTCCAGAAATGATGTGAGGGGCAAGGATTTCTTAGGGTGATATATTTTATTGGATCAACTGATTGGGATAGAAGTAACTTTTGAATGCAAGATATTCTTTGTCAGGTCTGACCATGGTCAGACCTGACAAAGAATATCTTACATTAGAAAGCTTGTCTAACTCTATCCTAACTACACAGTTGGTCCAATATAATATATCACCCTAAGAAAGACTTGCCTCTCTTATATAAGAGGGGTTTTTGAACTATTAGTATAAGTAATAATCAGACTAGATTGATGAAGGGAAAAATGAGTATCCAAGTTCAATAAGCTTGGATAATGAAAACATTACTAATTTTATAGGATGGTGGGAGGAGAATAATCCTCTCACTTGAAATCATCTGCCATTCCTAAAATGTTCTTAACTGACACATCAGTCCATGCCTCAATAAATCTACACTCAATTTAATATTCCCATGGTTAATTATGCTAAGGAATATATACATTACTTGTACAATTTTTAGAAACTCAGAGCAAATTCTCTGACATGGTTGCTTAGTTGTGGTATATAATATTTTGAATTCAAAACAGTGTCCCTTAGTCCATTTATTTTCTGTTAAGGTAATTAATAATACAAATATTCTAACATTAATGTGTTATTAATGATGAATACACACCAACGATTCTATTGGGACAGATGAAAAGGCTGAATGTGAATCAGATGAGTCAATTTGCTGTAATT